>NW_004800291.1:0-1151 GCF_000002075.1 Aplysia californica | reverse complement strand
TGTGTGTGTGTGTGTGTGTGTGTGTGTGTGCGCGTGTGTGTGTCCATTTGTCTCATTTTGTATTTGTCGATTTTTCTTAATTTCTTTGTCATCTAAACATCAAGGACCGACAGATTAAATGCTCCACGATTGCCAAATTTTAACCTACTATAATAGCTCCGCAGTCGAAATAGCTGTCAACTATCCAAATCTGCGCTTACCATCGACTTGCTGACGTCAATTGCGTCCTGGTGCCTCAAGCGAGTCCACCCACAGAGCAAGGAAAAAGACAGAAGGCATGCTCGATTTTTTTTGTAAAGACGACTGTTTAAATATAAAGAAAAGGTTTATCTCATTGCTTCCACCCAACCTCCACCGCCCCTCCCCCCCCCCAAAAAAAAATCTAATACGACCTGAGAAATTCTCTGCCCCAAGATGTCGGTTTGCTTGGCCGAGAATCAATCATACGCACTCGTAGTTACTTACCCTCTTATACCAATAACGCAGAAACAAAAACCAAAACAAAACTTAAGCAGGATTTATAACGAGCACGAGAGACCTTGTCTTATCGTCTGCTAGCTGTCCAGATGTACTCTGCGTGCCAGTCGATCAATTAGATGAGGTTGGTTGGAAGATGCTCTCGTGTGGTCTCCTCCTTCTTGCCTATCAAACGTCTATTGTCCTTATCCTTCCTCCTTCTTTTTTGTGTTAGTTACTCTCTTGTAACACTTCTAATCTCCGGTTTTTATATGACTTAAAGGCGTTGCAAGTGATGTAAAACGCTCACAAAAGCAAAAAATCTATGCCCCGCCCCCGATCTATTTGGCTGTTTATTTGGTTCGATATTGTATACTGTTTGATGTTACAAGCACAAAAAGAAAGAAAGATAAGGACGACAGATGATTGATAGGAAAGAAGGAACAAACCACTCCAGAACACCCGTCAACCTCTCATCTGTCTATGTTTTTGTTCTTTTCCTCTGCCTCTCATGTTCGTATAACATAATTATTTTTTGTACAGCTGTCTTTGACATCATGGGTTACGTCGAACCTGTAGGAGAGGTGTAACTGAGGATGATGCACAGAAAAGATAATGATGATGATGATGATGATGATGATGATGATGATGATGATGATGATGATGATGATGATGATGATGATGATGATGATGAT
>NW_004800290.1:0-4031 GCF_000002075.1 Aplysia californica | reverse complement strand
CCAGAAAATTCGGATTTTTCCCTTGATCGTCAAGCACAGCGCGCTGCTGTTGCGAGGACATTCAACGTCAGCAGGACTTTAATATTAGATCTAAAGCCAACCTAGAGAACGGTACGTTGTGACCTGGCACATTCAAAACCGACCCTGAACTGCCGTCATCATATGGTAACAATGCCATTTTAAGACCGATATTCAGGATAAGAGTGCACCTGAGAAATCGTTTCATGACAACGCTCAAACTACAAGACAGCTTCCTCGACTTTTACTCGTCAGCCGGCTTACTAGGGTGTTCATCGCAGACTGGGAATTCAAGAATGAGGCAAGGATGCCTACGTGCGTTTACAGACAAAATACCGCCAGGCTAGGACGAACTCAAAGATTCACCGCAAATGGACTTGGAGCAGTGGGACACCATCACCTTCTCTGAAGATTCTCAATTCCTAGCTGAACGCCACGACGGGAGTGCAAAAGTGTACAGGAGACCACGTGAGCTCAACCTGCCATTTTTTCAACAACACAATCAGCTCATAACATTCTAACAGGACAATGCATCCGCACATCGTGCACCCCACTCAGAATTAAATTCTTGAAAATCAAAAATAACGCTGCTGCAATGAATCTACGGCCTGCCATTAATTCACTAGGCTGTAACCAAATTGAACACCTGTGGGTATTTAGGATTTACTGTGTTGCCCGTGACGTGAATCGCGGTCCAAGAACCATTTTACAGCTGAAGACAAGCCCTCACTAATGCTTGAAACAACATTTTGCAGAAAGACTTGTGTACTCTACGTGCAGGAGATGCATTGGTACGCTAAATGTACATGGGGATCACACAGCGTACTAAATATATGTGACTTTTGGATTTTACCCATATCCTCAAATTTCAGTGATAAAATAGAGCCGTTTTTGCTGAACAAAAATCCTTTCACCTTGATTTTTATCTGAGGAATATTTCAAATTTCAATTTCATGGTCTAATTAGAATCATTGTTTTTCTTCAGGAAAGGTGAAGCGATCAAACATTTAGGGTGGTACCTAGGCAGTGGCGGGGAATAGTGAAGGGCTAAAGGACTTGAGCCCCACCCTACTCTTTCCCTACGTAAAAGAATGTTTCTTCTATTAAACGAGATAATCAGTTGAAACCGTTAGAACTGTTCCAGAATCTTCGGCCTCCGCCTTTAGTTGCACGCAGTGAACACACACGCTCGCTCGTTTATCCAATCACTGTAGTCACCGTTTACAACGATAGTAACTTAACAGCCAATCAAATGTGCTTTGGGCTCAGCAAAGGATGAGCCCAATCCCACGGTCTTTTCTTTATGAAACTTTTCTTGAAAAAAAAAGGTAAAAGTAACAAACGAGAGCCCGCGGAAACTGTTGTTAGAGGGGGCTCCTTCTCTGCCAGCCCAGAAAATGGGGAGAAAGTTCATGACACACTTTCCCCAGAGACCCAGTAACCAAAGCACGCTCATGGGCCCTCGTTTTAGGAATGCCTTGCTTTCTGCGACCCCACGGCCTAATGCAGTTATTGTTGTATGTGTGCACTTGTGTGTTTAATTAACTAATTAATTAATTTTTTTGGTAAGTGTTTTACGGCGCTTGCTACTGTATAAGGTCATAAGCGCGTTTGCGTGTGAGTGTATGAATGAAACATACTCACCCATATCTGAAATGTCCTCTGAACCAAGGAAATCTTACCTTTGAACTCTACCTACTCTGATTTCTCAGCCCCACCAACATTTAGAACCACCCACCGCCACTGTACCTAGGCTATCTGAGTTGCTGAGATAGCCTATGGTGGTAGGCCTACCCTGTACGTTCTTTCTCTCTGAGCGTCTTGGTGGTACCAACTCAAGGACCTTACAACAACTTCCTTGGGTGGTACCTTTCTTTTGATCGCCAGTTTAGATTTCAGTGAGAGAGTCAGGTAGTGCGCACCGCAGGCTGATCACAGCTCCGTTGCGAGAGAGGGCTTCTATCAGGCTTGGGTTGCCGCCCGCAGAGCTGCCTCCATTACTGTATAACCTCTTTGATTTCAACCATCCAACCCGCCAAACGTTTTTTTTTCCGTTTTGGTGCTCATGTCCTGTAAAAATGTATTTCTACTATTTAAAACACACACACACACACACACACACACACACACACACACACACACACACACACACACACACACACACACATACACACACACACACTCATTACAGAGATGATAAACAAACACATGAGTATATACATAAATAAATATATAACAAATAAAGAATTAAAAAGTGGCGAGTGTCTAAGTGTCGAAAAGAGACCGCGAAATGCTGGCCCAAACAATGACCCCGAAAAAATATGCGGGAATAAATCCTGTTTTTTTTATAAGTCCGTTTTTCAACATGACAATATCCACCTTCTCTGAAAGAAAGCGGACCGCCCCTCGTAGTAAATTAAGCTGGCGCCGGCTATATTATTTTCCGCCCTTTAAAATTGATTATGTAAACTCATCTTGCCCCCCCCCCCCCCCCCCCCCCCGTTTTTTCCAGCTTTGTTACATTATTGGGTGTTTGGCATAATAAATAAAGTACATATAATTCCTAGTTTCCCTATTCAATTTTTATGTTACTCTAGTAAAAACACAATGACTTACACTGGATGATTTGGCAATTTATAATCCCCCCTCCAACCCCCAAACAAAACCAACAAACTTTAAACAAACAAACAAACAGACAAAAGCACCCGCCCCAAAACAAAACAAAAACAAAAACAAAACAAACACCTTCCCAAAAAACAAAACAAAACAAAACAAAACCAAAACAAAACCAAACAAAACAAAAACAAATAAAGCAACAATTAACAGAGCAGATCAGCAGATTTACTGACCTACCTTCTACACGAGTATTTCGTTTATCAGTGAGGCTTAGCGTTATCTTCTTCACCTTTTTTTAAATAGATAATTTGAGCCGACACATTGGGCCTACATTATTATGCCAGCCTGTCAGACAAAGCGGTACGAACTGTCATGTGTTCTATTTAATGTTTTATTTGTGCTTTGCCCAGGAAACAGAAACACAATAAATATTGTTCTGACGTATTATAGTGTTGTATGAGTCAATTGTTTAGTCAGTGCGAGTCTCAGGGGTAACATAGGGGAATTTTTTAAGAGCATAAACAAAAACAAAAAGAACATTATTATTATTCCATTTTGAAAAACAATTAATTTTAAAATTAAATCGTCCCTCTTTTTGCCTACCAGTGCAAAACTTCCAGATGTGATTATTAGTTCTGCTTCCGGCTCCTCTGACAGAGATCAGCGATCTAGTGTACCGTACTATAAAATATCGTTGAATCGGAACTTGGGAGAGCGAGAACACAGCAGCTGAGAGCAGGAAGTTGAAGACGAGGAAGTAAATAAACCGATCAACAAAACACCAGGGACTAGGAAGTCTGGCCAATTCGAGTTGTGTGGTCAAAGGTGTAAACAAGTGTAATGTTGAGTGTTGAATGATTTGTCGGTGGCCGATTCGTCTTCCTAGGGATCGCAAGATACAACCACTTGTATGAAAAAATCATGACGAAAGCGTGCTGGAGACCCGCAAGACAAAAATTTGGCGTCGGTAAGTAAAACTAGATTCTAGAGATTTAAGACTAAGACTAAGTAGATCTAGATCTAGATCTAGATCTAGTAAGATCTAGAAAATCTAGATTTTCTAGATCTATAATAATCTAAATGTAGAGCTAGATCTAGATCTAGATCTAAATCTAGATGAGTAGATCTACTAGAGATTCTAGATCTAGATCTAGATCTAGATCTCTAGAGACTAGAGATATCTAGGCTAGATCTAGTCAGGCTGTGTTTAGTAGTGACAGTAGTAGAGTTAGGAGAATAGAATTGACATTTGAGTTAAAAGTAGGCCTAAAAAAGCATTACATGCATTATTAATTAATCTTTATTAAAATTGTCTTGACATTAGTTTGGTGTTTCACCACAACAAACACACAAACACACACACTACACACAATCGTACTCACATATCACACACAATG
>NW_004800288.1:0-4038 GCF_000002075.1 Aplysia californica | reverse complement strand
CTCTCAATCATTCACTCACTCTCAATCATTCACTCACTTTCCGTCTCTTTTCCTTTCTCTCTGTCTTTCTCTCTCTCTCCCCCTCTCTCTCTCTTATTCTCTCACACACACATAAAATACTCACAAATCTCTCCTCACGCAGTGGGCGTACACGCGTAGATGGCTGATGGACGGCTCAAACGTGGCATTCAGGACAGGCCCCAGGATGAGCCTCTTGTAAAGCAAGGACAGGTAGTAATCCTGCAACAGCACAGCACAGTACAGCTACTTTTCATCATCGTCATCATTGCCTCTCTCTCCCTGCACCAGGGTATAGGCAAACACCTTCCACCTTTCTCTATCCTGGGCTAGCCTCTTGATGTTATTCCAAGTCTTCCTACTTTTGTGTACATCGATTTCTGTGATTCTTACAGCTACTTTTACACAACTTATATTAATCTTTAAATCAGTCTCTTCTTTACAATTATCGTATTAGAAAGTTGAATCTCGCCCTGTATCAATACCATTCTTGAAAATGAGATGGGTTACTTATGCCCCCTCCCTCCCTAATTTCCCCTTTTAGTTTTAGTAGAGGTTTTACGGCGCTCACAACTGCATAAGGTCATATCAGCGCCAGAAGATTAGAAGCGTTACAAGAGAGTAACAAACACAACAACAAAAAAAAAAAAAAGGGGAGAATAGGACGATAGATGCTTGATAGGAAGGAAGAAGCAAACCGCACAAGAGCACTCGCCAACCACCCACTAATTGCCCGTAACCCCTTTTTAGAATCAGAGAAATCAAAGAAAAGGGCAACAAAAGTGACCACTACATCGGTCTATTTTTACATTTTCACAAACAAACACATACATTTTCTAATGTGGATAGAATAGATTAGAAGGGAAAGTAAGTACAAAGAAAAACTGATGCTACCTCTACATCATGGAGAATGAGGCTCATGACTGGCACTCTAGCAGCCAGAAGAAGTCCCCTGTTGTTGGACAAATCAAACAATTTGCCTCTCCCGCATTCATTCACTGTGGTCTTTAGTTTTAGTAGAGGTTTTACGGCGCTCGCAACTGCATAAGGTCATATCAGCGCCAGAAGATTAGAGGTGTCACAAGAGTGTGACAAAAACATAAAAAAGTAGAAGGAAAAATAAGGACGATAGAGGCTTGATAGGAAAGAAGAAGCAAACCACACCAGAGCACCCGCCAACCACCCACTCTCTGTGGTCTGTTCTACAGTAGCAGAAATAAAACAATAGCAAACACAGATGACACAAAATGAGAACAATATAACATACCACATTAGTATTTTTTAAAAATAGATAAATAAATAAATCCTTGACAACAAAAGAAAAAGAAAGTAAATGAGAGGCAGCGTGGTGGAATCAGGCTGTCGTCAATTTTTGGCCATGTAGAGTTACTGTTATCATCTTAAAGCTCATTCACTTGTCTTTATTTGGATGAAAAAAATATACATTTATCTTGACGACAAGTAAAAATATTTGCGAAAGAAGGAGGTGGGGGTCACCTGTTTTCAGAGGTAAAATTAGTGAGAAAAGGGCCGTCAACGATTAGTTATTTCCTTAGCTTAAGAGTCAATGATTACTGAAAATTTACATTTTTGTGCCTTTCATCAACGTCTTCAGAAAAATTCACACAGAAATGAGTTCTTTAATAGGCATGAAAGGGGTTGAGCCAAAAAACAAAAATTTGATAAAAATTCACAAACCTGCGGAAAAAAGCAAGTTTCTTCACTTTGATTATTTTAACGAGAGCCTGATTCCACCACGCTGCCTCACAAATAAAATGCAGTCGAACCTGCTCTAATGGCCACCTGTCCAAGACAATCACCTGTCCAAACAACTATTGGCACCTCCGCCCCCCCACCCTTACCTTTTCAAAATGGTCGCTTTTAAGAACAAGGAGGCTATCCCGAAAAACACTATTGTGAGAAAATCGAAAGTAAAGTAGTTGCCCCTTGTTCAGTTTCTTTAAAAGACAAGGAGAGTTTTCTCTATAACCAAACAAATATATACACATCAATGAAACCAAACTTCTCCTATAGGTAGAGCAATGCCCACTTTTGGTGTCGTTCAAGATTTCTGGAAACCCCGAAATCTGGGTTAGCCCGCTTGTCCTTAAAAGCGACCAAATATTATAATTACCCTGTCCAAGACATGCATTTATCTAAGACAACCAGCTTTTTCTTCAACAACGGGTGGCAGTCTGAGACAATTTCCACCGAAGATGACTTACTGGGTTCGGATCTAAGTCAACAGACAGCAGCGCATAGTTTCCACGATAAAAAGTCTGCCTGAAGACAGCAGTGACACCCGCTTGGGCACAGAGGCCGAGCTTGTCCAGCCACCTGAGAGAGGAAATTTTATGTCGATGTAAAATACACTGCATGCCCTGAGAGGTGTAAGAGCCTAATGCATAAGCACAACTCTGAAAACAAACACAAGACATTACATGTAATTATTCCCTTTTGATTAGCAAAACCATGACGTAAAAGAAAAACCCTGAAGACAAACAGCACTTTTTAAAAGTTTTAGTAGGGGTTTTACGGCGCTCGCAACTGAAAAAGGTCATATGGGCGCCAGAAGATTAGAGGTGTTACACGAGTGTAACAAACATTCAAAAGAAGAAAGGGAGATAAAGATGATAGTTGTTTGATAGGAAAGAAGAAGCAAACCACAACAGAGCACCCGCCAACCACCCACTAAGCACCACTTTTCAGACAAGATAGGATTTGAAAAGATATTATAAGATAAGACTCGATGAGGTGAGACGAGATGAGATGAAATGAGACCAGACCAGACCAGACAAGACAAGACAAGAGGCAAGACAATACTTTTTTGTTCCTGTGGAAAATTTTAAGTGAATGCACTGAGATGTGTAAGAGCATGACCTAAAAGAACAACCCCGAAAACAAAAAGTGCTTTTGAGCGAATATAAAAATACACTGCATCTCCTCAGAATCAGAAGAGACTACGTCAATTTGGGCCAAAATGTAAAAAATAGCATAATGGAGGTATTTCAATGATATTCCATCATGTCGGAAAATTTTTTTGAAATCACCTCCTGGGCCAGCTTGTGCCAGTTCTCTTTCTCTCATAAAGTGCGCCATAAATTCACCTCAAAGTCCTGTTGCACCGTCTGTTCATACTTCTACAGGTTTTTTTTACCCCCCCCTCCTCTCCCCCTGCAAAAAAAATGAATCCTAGTAGCAAACTAAGAAAACCACAAAAAGTTTGTATATCAAGAAGACAAATACAACAACAACAAAAGCGCGTTTGCCACTCACATAAAGCCAGCCACAAACCGATCCGAGATCCCTGGCGCACCACCTCCATAGCAGGATGAGGTTTCTGTGAGCCGCAAGGGCAGCACGGGCGGGGACTGGCCGGTGAGGTTCAAGGCCGTCTGCAACTCTGTCTTCATCCCGTCCAGCACCTTAGGGTCCATAAACTGTTCTACGGTTGCCGTCCTTCCATCCAGGTAATAGCTGGTGAGAGGAAAGAGGGGAAAAAAACAATATAAACTAGAGAATATACAACGCTTTCCACTGATCTCACTTGGATGACAAGAACATAATAGTAAAAAACAATAGCGAGATTGTGTTTTCTATCAGGATTTAGAACGACTCTAGGCAAAAATATTTCCATGATCAATTGCAAAAAGACGCAAATCTGGAAAAAAGAATACTAAAAAGCCCAAATGATTCTGAAAGGTGAAAACGGAAGTGGACCCTGACACTACTGACAGCAGTTTCCACACACAATATTTTGCATCTCCTTCTTCTTTTTGCACCCCTGCTAGAGCCTAGGGAGTAACATATTTTCTCTCACAGTGCAGTTGATTTTAAGTACATGGTCATTTTATCTACATAGAATACAGAGTCTTCCCTAGCTAGCCATGCAGCCACATTCCATTTTTGAAGATACTCTTCATTTATACTGACTAGAGTGGCTTTTCAAGAGATGCACATTCAATACATTTGACAGTCTGGACAAGCCAGGAATTTCCTTCATGGAGGGGCAAAAAGCTG
>NW_004800287.1:0-4039 GCF_000002075.1 Aplysia californica | reverse complement strand
GGAAACTAGGTACCTAGTTTTTGGAAAAATTAACCGGAGACCTAGTTTTGGGCTCGTATTCGGTTATTCGAATAATTTATTCGGTTTCTGCCCAGGCCTAAATTTGGGGATAAATACCTGGCAGTAGAGAGTAGTGGTGGGCAAAGAGTCGCTTTAGGAAAATCCGGATATGTTGGTGCACCCCATTGGGAAAATCCGGATAACCGGATTTTAACCCTATTTTCTTGCGCACCCCATTCGTTAAGTTGGTGCGTGAAGTGGGTGCCTGAAGTGGGTGTGAATCGCTTTCGAAGAGGTCGGCGCCACCTTTTTTATCATACCCTACTATTTCAACCCCCCATTTTCAATCCTTGGCCCATGTGAAAAGTCTGAATTCTCTCAAGTTTACAGATTTTCTAATTATATATGCTCGTGAACAGTTAGAAAACAATGAGTCATCTATTCTTGTCTTCTTTTTAGATGTAGGAGAAAGTGTGTATTGGGACAAAATAAACATGGTAGGTAAATTGATTCAACACCGCTGTGTCGGCGACGGCGACAGGCGGGCAGGATGCTCGCTGACGTCAAATTATGTCACGTTCCCCGCCTCCCCGCCCCGTGCCGTTTCCCCCCTCGCCTCCCCTCCCCCCAGACATCCAAGCAAGCCCCTCGCGAAGGTGTTGACAGCATTCACAATAATACCACCGGGCCCTCCCCGCTTTACACTGTGACACTCAGTGTAGAATTCTGTGCACCGTGAGCATCGGATAGGAAAACTGCTGTAATAGCAATTTTCTCAATTAGGGTTAGTTTTTTGTTTTTGTTTTGTTGGGTTTTTTAAATAGTTTTTTTGAGGATGGTGGTGGTATTTGTTGGGCTTTTTTCCACCTCTTTTCTCTTTTTCTTTTATTTTTCAATCTTTTTCTTCAACAAAGACAAGAAACCAAAGAAGGAGGAAAGGGAAAATTACAACTGAGGTAGACTTTAACTGATATAACAAAAATGAAATTCTAAGAATAACAATAACAGTTCTTTTTCTCCGTGTTAGCAGGTGGCTGTATCTGATGTGCCCCTTACCTCCCCCACATCGTCAATGGGCTTGGAGAGACACATCTGGTGGTTGATCCGTCTTACATCTTTTTATTTAAAAAAAGGACCATGTTTACGGTTGAAGCTTTCAAACAGCTCCTTCTGGCCGAGACGAGTTCTCCTGCCTTAGAAAACAGTCTCTCTGAGGGAACTGACGTAGCTGGAATGTGCAGGAACTGTCGGGCAAGAGTGCTCAGCCTTGGGAAATTGGAGCAGTTTTCTCTCCACCACTGCACTGGATCCTCCATCATGGAAAGAAATTCCGATTCATGGTATCTCCTCATCTCTACGTAGGGTCCTGTTAAACCAGGAGATGCCGTCTTCTTCAGCTGCTCAACCTTCTTCATATATGTGTCCCACAGTGATTTTTTCTGTGCAGGTGGGCCATCGTTATTTACTTCTTGAGATGCTTCTGTAGCCGATGTCTGCTGTGGTTCAGATCTCTGCATCATGGATACCAGGCGATCTTCCACATTTTTGGCTGAACTCTGGTCACAAAATGGCAGCCTTCTAAATCGTGGGTCTAGCAGTGTGGCTGCTCCGAGGGTGAAGTTATCCTCCAGACTACCAAAACGTCTGCGGAGTTCAGCCTGCAACTGATCTCTTAATGCTGATGAAGATTCTCCTGATAGCTTTTCTTGTATTTGTCTCACTGTCGGGAGCATCTTTGATAAGGAAGTGTGCTTCTCTGTAGAGGCTTCCTTTGTGGCCAGTTCAAACGGTGTTAACACCTCGATGGCAGCCCTGATCCTGTCCACTTCTGCATCGGTCAAAGACATTGTTGTTTTGCTCAGTGCACAGAGGGCCCCGGTGACAGCAGTGTGTTCCTCCTCATATCTTCTGAGCATGTGCAGGGTGGAATTCCATCTCGTATCAACATCTTGAATAAGTTTTCTTTGCTGCCTGCCCAAGTTCTGCTGGAAGCTCAGTAGTTTTTCTGTGGCCTTCACACTGTGGTGGAAAAAACTCACCACTGACTTGACTTTTGTTATGAGTTCCACTAGCTCACCGCTGTTCTTCAGAGCATCTCTCACTATTAAGTTTAGGGAGTGGGCAAAACATCTCACGTGGTGCTTTTTTAAATGGTCTTTCACCAACGAAACCATGGTCGACGCGTTGTCTGTGACAATAGATGAAATCTTGTCTTCGATTCCCCAGTGATGAAAAATGTCTGTCAATACTTTCGCGATGTTGGCAGCTGTGTGGTCGACTGTAACTCTTTGCGTGGTGAGAACTGCGGACTGAAGATCCCAAGAAGGTAGAGGAAGGAAATAGTGAGCAGTTACAGTTATGTAGGACTCAGTTTGGCGTGAAGTCCACAAATCAGTTGTGATAGCAACGTGAGTGACACTTTCCAGGGATGCTTTCAGCTTCTGCTCCTCTGCTTGAAACTTTCTTGGCAGCAGATCCCGAGACAGTGTTCGCCGACTTGGTAGTTCGTACCTGGGGTCAAGACCTCTAACAAAACCTCTAAAACCACGGTCCTCGACAATGGAGAACGGTTGCAAGTCTCTTGTGATCATTTCAAGAAGCAAATCATCAAGGGCTTTCTTCTTAATGGAATCTGCTCCATATTTAGAGACATTTGAAATGGTGGTTAAAAGTGTGGGCTGGGTCATAGATCCTGGCCTTCTCGGTGTTTCCTTCATGACAGATTCATCATTCTTCTCCAGAGGTTTCGGTCCCGTCATTGACAAGTGCTTCACTTGAAGGTGCCTCCTAAGATTCGATGTCGATCCTGTGGTATGGTTGAATATGCACTGGCACAAATTGCAGGCGACAGTCGTTGGAGACGTTCTTGTCATGAAGTTCCAAATGTCAGACGCATTTTTTCTACATGTCGCCATACTAATAGTGAAGTATCAAATAAAATTGAATAAAGCTGGCAATGCAGTTAAGAGTATCAGACAACAGAAGCAATTTCACAGTTCAACAGAACGCTGATGTAATAAATGAACACAAATGACATAAAGCAATGGACATAGATATAATTTCTTTTATCAAATCTGAAAAAAAGCAATCCAAGGCATGTGATTTTCCAACAAAATATAAGACTGGAAAAATCAAACAACAATATCAATAAAGTCAGCAAAGAGTGTCACACAAGCTTTCAATAAAAATGAAAGGCAACACAAGAGCAGACTGGTGATTAGGTAATAGGTGGAGAGACAATAAGATATGTGAAAAAGCGCAGTCGAAGAGAGAAGAGCAAGTGAGAAAGACTGAGGAGAGTGAAGCTCTTTATATACTGCATTGAAAATCCACCCCACCCCCCACCCCCTAAAAAAACCCCTCATAGACCTATGTACACATTAAAGGCGGTTGACAAAAGTCTACGGAAAAAAGAGAAAACGTAACAAAAGGTTAGGCCTAGAAAAATAAAACAAAGACAAAAGGATCTGTAGGCTCCCGACTCGCAACAGAATTTCATAGCCTAGCCTTCAAAGTTCAAAGCCGTAAGCCGCAGACATCACAAGTACCGACAATCCAAGTGATCTTCCCCCTCCCCCGACACAATTAATTACATCACTGTCATCCGCTTGGCCCAATAGCCAAAAAATAATACCAGATCAGGGGGAATAACTTCTCCAAATGAGCCACAAAGAAAGAGGTAACTAACAAAAACTTATCTGACAACCATGTCTGCCAGCTGAAACAACAAGGGAAACAACTTTTTCCAAAGGTCTGAAACAGAAAAGGATAGAGAACAAGAAAATGGTTCTTAAAACGAATAAAAATGAATCGCTTTTGTAAACGGGTTATGACCCTCTTTGGCAAACGGATCATAAAAGAGAGTCTGATCCTCTTCGGCAAATGGGTTATGAATCACTTCGACAAACGGGTTATGAAAGAGAGTTAGAGATCTGAATCCGGATAATGGTTCTTTGAGAATTATCCGATTATTCGGATATTCTATCCGGATTTGGCCCACCACTAGTAGAGAGCAAATACCGGCAGCATGGCGGCGGTA
>NW_004800286.1:0-4042 GCF_000002075.1 Aplysia californica | reverse complement strand
TTTCTAAAATATGTTGTTCTATTTATGAAAAATATGTTATTCTTTGGTATCGTTTTTTAATTATTGTTTTTTTAAATGATACTCAAATATGAATACTTAATGAAATTAAGATTACGAAAAACCTTAAGAGTCTAAATTAATATCCTTGGTCTGGTACTAGAAATAAGGATTGATTGGCAACAATAAGGTTCATGTATAATTCTAATTTGAAAGGTTAACAAAATTATAAGGATAAGGGGAATAGCTGTGAAAAAAATATTATCGATGATTCTAATTCTAGTACTATTAGTCTCAACGGTCTTTGCAATAGGGCAGAAAGATTCAACAATGTCAAATAGTCAGAAAGATGATGAAAAAATTGTACTGAATATTTTGTCAGGAACTATTACTGAAGGTATAGAGGGTGAACTTGAACAAGCAATGGCAGATGCTTTTATGTTGGAAAATCCAAATATAGAAATTAATTATATTGGAACTCCTTCCAATGAATTGGCAAAAAAGATGACTGCTTATGTAACTAGTAATGACATCCCTGATGCATTTTCAATGTTACCTGATTTTTATCCAAAAGCGTTTGAGTTAGGAATCCTTGAAGATATAAAACCCTATCTTAGCTCTGAGTATTATGATGGTTTTTTGGTAAGCTCTCTTGCAGATGTTACTATAGATGGCCAGATGGTTCGTTTCCCTTGGTTCTCCGTACCAAGCGCAGTTATATATCGGACTGATTGGTTAAAAAATACGGGATTACCAGTCCCAGAAACATGGGAAGAGTTTCTTAGAGTAGCTAAAGCTATGACTAAAAAAGGTCAGTGGGGATTCAGTATGGTTGGTACAAATAATGGTTCAGGAACCTCAAGATTCTTAAATATAGCCAGAAATTTTGGTAGTAAAGACGTAACCCTTGAAAATGGAAAATGGAAGACAGCTCTAGATACACAAGAATTTGAAGATGCGCTAAGATTTTTTACAGATCTGTATACTAAATATGGTGTTGTCCCTCCTGGACCAACAGAAACTGGTTATACTGAGGCTGTAAACTATCTTGCTACTGAAAAAACAGGTATGATGATCACTGGTTCAAATGGTATGGGTCTTGTACTTTCTAAGAACCCCAGTTTAAATGGTAAATTAGGAAGCTTTCTTATACCAGAAAAAGTTGGAGCTGTAGGTGCATCAGCAGGTGTTATTGGATATTCCCTATATTCTGGTTCTCCTCACAAGGAGGAAGTTCTTGAATACCTTAAATTTATGAACCAGTCCAAATATGCTATTGATTTTGCTCAGAAAACAGGTCGTCTTCCTACAAGAAAAGATAGTACATCAGCCCCCATATTTAAAGAACCCACATATAAGGGTTTTATAGAAGCACTGGATAAAGTTTATATACCTGAACCTTTCCCAATGTATAAAGAAATGGTAGATGCTATCGGACTTGCTTACACTAATATAATGGCAAATGATGTATCTATTGATGATGCGGTTGAAGAGCTTAAAAAAGTAAATGATGAGTTATTAGAAGAAGCAAATAGTAATTAATTTAATAATGATCAAAAACACTGCAGCCAGAGGTGTTTTTGTTCATTTCTTTATTTATACATTTGAAAGTAGGAAGGCTCGTAATGAGAATTAAGGTAAAAGGAATAGGTGTCGTTAATACAGGCTATTTGTATATTTTACCTGCTCTCATTTTCATGGTTTCTCTAAGAATTTATCCTTTGATTAAAGGACTTCAAACTAGCCTATATCGTACAGATCTAATGAGAAAGTTTGATTTTGTAGGATTGAATAATTATTTAAAAGTTCTTACTGATAATGATTTCTACAATTCTATTTTTCTTACTTTGAAATTTACTGTATTTGTTGTAGCAGGTCATTTTATATTAGGTTTTTTTCTTTCAAATCTATTAAATAAAAAGTATAGAGGTATTTCTTTTTTTAGGGCAATTTTAATTTTACCTTGGGTTATTCCAGAGTCAATCATAGCAATGATTTTTAAATGGTTGCTTAATCCTCTTTATGGTTTAATAAATCAGTTATTGATTACATTTTCATTGATTTCAGAACCTATTTCTTGGCTTGGAAATGGGGATACCGCTTTTATTGCAACTGTTTTAGTTTGTATTTGGAAAGGTTATCCCATGATTATGGTTATGTTACTAGCTGGGCTTCAAAGTATTAACCAAGACTTGTACGAAGCCGCTGAAATAGATGGTGCTACAGGGATTAAGAAATTCATATATATAACAATCCCAAGTATAAAAGGTATTATCTATACAGCTCTGATTTTAGATATAATTTGGTGGTTCAAACATTACACCATAGTCTGGGTTCTTACTCAGGGAGGGCCAGGATCCGCAACCTCAATAATTAGTATTGATATTTATAAAAAAAGTTTTGAATATTTCAGATTTGGAGTAGGATCTACAATAGCAATTATTGTATTCATCTTTATTTTTGCCATAAAATTTATATTAGAAAGGATTTTTAAACCAAATGTTGAATCCTAAAATAAAGAAGAAGTTTACAATTTTATTAAATTATTTGGTTTTATTCTTTTTCTCGATTATAGTATTAATCCCAATTCTTTGGATGATTTCTACAGCTTTCAAGACGGAGGCAGAAACTTTTCTTCTTCCTTTGCGTTGGATTCCTGAGAACCCGACACTAGAATCCTTTAAAAACATTATTATTAACTATCCCTTTATCACACAGTTGAAAAACAGTTTTGTAAATGCTGGTTTATCTACAATAGTAACTCTTTTATGTGCAACTTTAGCTGGTTATGGAATTACAAGATTTAAGTTCAAGGGTAAAATAACTTTCATGTCTTTTTGTTTAATAAGCCAAATGTTTCCCTCAGTTATGTTACTTGTTCCTTTCTATACTATTCTCAGACAAGTTGATCTAATTAATACATATACTGGAATTATTGTTGTTTATATTTCAATAACCCTTTCATTTGCAATTTGGATGATGACTAGTTTTTTTAATAATATACCTCGTTCTTTGGATGAAGCTGCTACAATAGATGGTTGTAATAAAATACAAACATTCATGCTTATCATTATGCCTTTAACAGTCCCAGGTATGACTTCAGTTGCAATTTATGCATTTATTATGGGTTGGAATGACTTTTTGTTTGCCTCGACATTGATAAATCAAGATAATATGAAGACATTAACAGTTGGAATTGCTGAGTTTAGTGGTCAGTACAATGTATTATGGAATGATTTGATGGCAGCATCTCTTGTTGCAAGTATTCCTTTGATTATAATATTCACTTTTCTCCAGAAATATTTCATCAGTGGGATGACAGCAGGTGCTGTTAAACAATAGTTAAACAATTTAAATGTGAAAAAAATTCCAGGTACTACAATAAATTCTTTGTAGGCAAAAGACCTAAATAAAATATAATTGTGAACACATAAACTGGTCATATAATATTCATTTGGAGCTTGCCAACCTAGTCTACAATTTTACTGTCCAATATCATAATCTCCTGTATTTTCCGCTTCCACAACATTCACTTGTGTTTTGGTTAGTTACGTTTTCTATGGATTATTGGACAACCTATGGTAGACAACCTACGACTCTCCCTTAGACGCGAAGCTACTTCACGGTACATCTATTTAATTAAAAATAATCTCCTTTTAGAGTATCGTATAAACTTGATATTCCAAATGGTGTATCATAGTGAAATAATTCTTTTATTTAAAAAAAGAAAAAATAGTTCAGAATAAAACAGCATTTATGTTCAGAACTTGTATTGGAAGAACACAACCAGTATAATAAATAATATCTGAGAACACTAACTGGAGGTGAAAATGAAAAACCAAGTAAGAACTGGAATCGTTTTAGCCCTCTCCTCTCTCTTATTCATTAGTTGCGGTAATGAGAGTCAAGAAAACGTCCTCATCTATGGACGCTCAGGCGATTCACTGGGTCTTGACCCCGCAAGAGAAGCAGATGGAGAATCATTGAAAGTCACAGATGAAATAACAGAACAGCTCGTTGCCTTCAAACCCGGTACAACAGAAGT
>NW_004800285.1:1966-4055 GCF_000002075.1 Aplysia californica | reverse complement strand
TCCTCACCCAATGCCCCCCACCACTATTCACCCAACCCCTCGGGACGATGTATCCTTTGTTTAACTCCTATACGGAACGAAACAATAATTATACCACTTCGTCTTTAGATAAAAAGCATGACCCATTTTTGCTTTGCCAAATACAATATGTGAGACCCATTGTCTTAATCTTTTGATAGGTCTAAGATTCTCCTGTCAGATAACTTATACTATGTTGGAAGTTATAAATTCAGTATCTATGTTGCCGATAAGTGGGTAAATCATGATACTCCGTAGGAATAATCCGGAGGTTGGGGGCAAGTTTTTTTGTTTGGTTTTTTTTTTTTTGGGGGGGGGGGGTTATCCAATGTTTATTGCATTGTCTTGTTCGAGAAAGCATGAAATAATTTGATCTTTACGTTTTAGACTTGTATTCACTCCCCCCTCCCCCTCCCTCATTTCACCAAAACCACAAACTTACACTCCCCCCCCCATACCACCCCCACCCCTGGTGTATTGTTTTAAGTTACACGAGCAAGACCTCCTCGGCGACATAGAAAGATTTGTGAACTTGTAAACACTGTAGCAATGTCGAGAAGTCCTCATCGATGTCATTAATCACGGAATACTTGGCACAATACACGATGACGGGAAGATCCAGTGATTAGTGACCCCTTAGCCCCCCTCCTCCATACCAAAAGAGGTCTCCTTAATCCATATTATTGATTAGGTTGCACCGAGTTTGGTGGTATTTTCATATTATCTGTGGTTAGCAAAGAAGTGTGAAGCCGAGATCATGTATAGAATGACACGGTATCTTATGCAATGTCTTAATTCTTTTCACGAAGCATAAAAGACTTGAATGACTCTTAAATACGTTGACTCTTTAATGAGTGGATAATAATGAGTAAACTCTGTCAAGCTAAGATATTGTACAGGAGACAAGGAATCGTATAGCATTGCGCCCTTTACGTCTTTGCATCGTGCGGGATTCCGTTGTGTGATCATTTCCAATAACACATTCTTTTCATTAATAAACGTCTAAAATGACGCTGTATCTATAGCAATATCCCATCTCTTTTGCAAAGTATGAAAGACTTAAATGACTCTTAAAGGCGTTGACTCTTTAATTATTGGGCCCCCAACTCTTCACGTCCTCCGGCTTGCAATATATTTGATGGGGATTAGATGTCAATTACAGAGTGTGTGTGAGCTGTGTGAAACAAGGTGAATGTATTGACTTGACAAAGTATCCCAAGCCTTTTCCAAATCTCTAGACAAAATATGTAGTGACCGAATTATTTAAAAGGACCACCCGTGTCTATACTTGACTGAGAAGATAAATCTCAATATTTGTTGTAAATAATGTGCAAACCTGTGAGACACTAAATAATAGTATACTGACAGGGTAACCGAATGATTTATTAGGACCTCCCTTGTCTCTACTTGACTGGAAAGTAAGAATTCAATAACACATAGATATTGTGCGAAGCTGTCAAAAACTAAAATATTCTATATTTCATAGGGTACTTGAACGATTCAAGAGGACCTCTCGTGTTTATACTTGACTGCAAAGCTCCAATATATCTTACAGATAATGTGTAAACCTGTTAGGAACAAAGTAATTGTATATTTTGAAAGGTAATAGAATGATACAAGAGGAGGAGTTCCCTTGTCTATACTTGATTGCAAAGTTTAAATTCAACACATGGTTCTGACAATGTGCAAAGATGTGCGAAACTAACATAGTTTAGGCATGAGGTGAAAACGATTCCTTTTTCTACCGTAGAGAAAATTAGCAACAAGAAGGAGGAGAATTGAGCGGTTCCCAGAAAATATGGGTTTGAAATCAAAACAAACAGAGAAAAACACCCCAAAAAATTGTATAACATTTAAGAAATTTTTTTAAAAGCAACAAACAACTTACATCAGCGGTCTCGCTACCTTCCGTTATTTGCCCACCTCTTACGAAACGTCATAACGAGGGTTCTTCTTGCCCAATGGGTGTTTCTGCCTCGGATTTTATCATTGTCACGATCTGTTCATCCGTCTACTTTGAGGCTTTTCCATAATTAAGGAATATAAAACGTTGGGCAAGGAGGTTGCCGGG
>NW_004800285.1:0-1866 GCF_000002075.1 Aplysia californica | reverse complement strand
GGATTGGGCCGTATAGCAAAAATTAAAAAACATGAGTTGGTTTCTGTAACAACAAAATTGTATTTCTCTCGGTATCCCAGGCTGGGATCGCGAGCGGTCTCACAAGGAGGAGAAGAGGGCCAAAGGTAAACCCCTCTCCAGTTGTGGTAGCGTGTGTCAAGACTTTCACTCTCTTCCCTGTCCCCTTCTCCTTTTCGACCGAAACCTGTACTTCCATTTTAATGTAGAGTCAATAATTTATCATTGTTCTCTCCTGTAGGTTTCGTGCTTTGGGTTCATTATGGCTACCATGACGCAGAGAAAGGGGGAAAAGTTGCCGTATTTGATGAAGCCCATTACGTCGTTCCATCATCTTTATAAATAGAAAGAAGAATAAACAGTGATGAATAGATTTGTATGTATATGTGTAAAACAAGGTTAATGTATTGACTGACAACGTATCCCATTCTTTGAGCTAATCTCTCGTCAAAGTTTAAACAAAAAGATCCTAATGAACTCACCATGTCTATACTAGATTAGGAAGTTACAATTCAATATGTGTTACAGACAATGTGGAAAGCTGAGAGACACCAATTAACTGTATATTTATAAGGTATTCCGTATGACTCCAGCGGACCCCCCGTGTCTATACATGACTGCAACGTTAAAATTCAATCACTGTTACATATAATATGCAAACCTATGAGAAACTTGTGCATATTGATGGAGTAACCGAAAAATTCAAGAGGACCTCCCGAGTTACAATTCAATATATGTTACATATAATGTGCTAAGCTGTGAGACACTTAGTAACTGTAAATTGATGGGGTAACCGAAAGACCCAAGAGGAGCCCCCGCGATTATACTTGATTTGGGAGTTACAATTCAATATCTGTTATAGATAATGTGCAAAGCTGAGGGACACTTAGTAACTGTATATTGGTAAGGTAACCGAAAGATCCAAGAGGACCTCCCATGTATAAACTTGATCGGGAAGTTACAATTCAATATCCGTAATAGAGCATGTGAAAAGCTTACAGACACAGGTAATTGTAATTTTTATAGAGTATCCCGTCTGGGTCACTGTCAATGATCCCGTGTCTATACTGGACTGCGCAGTTAAAATTCAATATTATTTGTAAATGATACTGTGCAAAGCCTTAAGACACTAAGTAACTATATATTTATGGGATTACCGAAAAATCCAAGCTTGAAGGCTAAGTTTAATTCCAATATACGTTTCTGATAATGTGCAAAACTGTGTTACGCTTAGCTAGTGTATATTGATAGGATATTCCACATTAAACCAAGCTTTGCTTTGCAGAGTGTGTAATCCTTTTATTGCGTGTTGACATATAGTCCTCTCTCTCCCTCTCTCAATAAAACATTATCTGTACTTAGTGGCAAAGCATCTGATGATATGTGTCAATTCTGTCAGGCGAAGATAGTGTGTGGGTGGTTGGCGGGTGCTCTGGTGTGGTTTGCTCCTTCTTTCCTATCAAACATCTGTCGTCATTATCTCCCCTCCTTCTTTTTTGTGTATATTACTCTCCTGTTACACATCTATTCTTCGGCACTTATATGACCTTATTGTGTTGCAAGTGCCGTAAATCTCTTACTAAAACTACTAAAACAGAAGATAGTGTATAGGAGACAAGGTATCGTATTAAGCAATGTCTTGGGATAGTTCCGTATCCCGTACTTTGATCATCTTCAATGACATGTCTCGTCGAGTCGATAACAGACTTAAAGATCCTCGGCACAGCATGAAAATACATGTACAAACCCCCCTACCCCCGTTCCCCTCTTCCCACCACCCATACTTATGCCTCTCTTCTTGTATTCTCTCCATCTTCTTACCTGTATATATCTTGCTCTGATAGCCCC
>NW_004800284.1:0-4055 GCF_000002075.1 Aplysia californica | reverse complement strand
CCGAAGATTAGAAGTCTTTTCAGACAGTACCAAACACAAAAATAAAAAGAAGAGAGAATGACGATAGAATCGATTTTAGAGTTTTATTTCTTATAACTTCTGTGATTTGTGAAATAAACTTGACTTGCAATACACAGGTGTTAGAGGTGTGTGTTATTTTTGTGAGACTGCGCTGGGTATGAGGACAGCATTTTGTAACGTGTTCGTTGATTCCCTGTCTGATTATGTACCTCAGCCAATGGTTACATACTCGTATGTTCGGGGGTGGGGGGGGGCCTTAGGATGGAAAGCAGTTTGTTTTAAATCCCAAACACTCTCCCCTCCCCCTCCCAATCTTCTCCGCTTCTGTTTTTAACTGCTGTTATTAACAGAGTTGGCTCATCAGAATTACCGGTAAGTACTCAATACAGATTATTATGCTCATGTTAATATTAATATTATTATTATGCTGGGCGGGGGAGGGGGGTCGACATTAAAGTTATGATTATGGTAAAATCGACTTCTTGACCTCATTGAATGTCTAAGACGCTGCGATTTCCTCTTTTTATTATTATTTTTGTTCTGGGGGGGGGGTAGTTTTGTTGTTATTGTTATTGTTGTTGTTGTTATTGTTGTCAATGTACAATATACAGAATGGCGACTTGGTTGAAAGATACTGTTGTTCTCTTTATTAAAATGTAGGGGCCTAAAGATCCTACGAAAGTTTGTTGACGATTAAAGTCCAGAGACTACAGTAACAAAAATGTGTAACATTTAGCAAACAATCTAATCAAGATACAACTAAAAACGTTCGCATTAAAAAATTTTTTACACAATTAATTTATTAATAACCTCATAACAAAAGTGTGAGTTATAATATTTCGCTAAGCCAGTCTTTTGTGCAAATGACCTTTCTTTAAACTTGGAAATCAAGACGAAATGAAACAACTCTGGTTTGGTGAATTCGATACTGTAGGCGATTAAGCCAAGAAAAACTAGCCGCTCTTCCCCGGTAAAACGACGTCATCAGTCGCTGTTTCCCAGATCAGCCAAACATTTTGCTGCGAAGTGTACCCAACAAGGGTCCCCAAATAAATGAGAAAACCGGCAGTCTCGCTATCATTGTCCGGTACGCAGGGCCCGTTTCCCCATTGCCCTTCATTTGGTTCCAAACTGAGTCAGATGGTAATGGTGTGCTCAAAAGAGAACCGGCACTGCGTCAGACTTTTCAGTCTAGGATATTAAAGTATGAGTCTCAATGTATTTATGACATTTCTGATTTTTGACCAGGTTTGACACTCATATTCAATTACGATGACACGGTACTGATTAAAACATGTGTCTTTTTAGTAGTGGTATAGGCAGCTTTTCTTCTGCCAAATGATTTCTCTGTATCTTCCATAACAAGGCCAAGCCAGATATAATATACCGGCATTTTATATTATATAAATGGGCTGGCAGGTGCTCTGGTCTGGTTTGTTCTTTCTTTAATATCACGCATCTATCGTCTTTATCTCTCCTATATTTCATTTGTGACCGTAACTTTATTATAAAACTTCTAATTTTTGCATTTATATTTATATGACTAATTATGTTGAAGATGCACTGAACTATTTCTAAAACAAAAATCAAAGAACAAGCTCTAAAGGCCGCCTAGTTTTATAAACCTTTTTAAAGACGGGTCTTTATCCCCTTGGATTAAATGTGCTGAACTTCATCTGGAGGAGGGTATATCTTTCTAATATACACATGTAGCTGAGCACAGGCTCCAAATTGAAACGTAGAATCAAACTTGGTCTTGGTCTGTACCTACGGTCAAAAGCTCTGGGTAACTCTGACTCATTTTATTCTTACTGCTGACCCAGTTCTGCAACATGGAGTACACCGTATGCAGGGAGAAATAATGTCGTCACGATGGAGCAAGGCTAAAACAAGGTAGCTTAAAATGTAAACTTTGTTCTCATGTTGGTATGTAGTCATCCGTTTGTTTACCTGCTTTGCGGTTTTAGATTACTAGGAAGCACTTTCCTTTCCTTATTTATTTGTTTGTTTAATTTATTCTAAAAATGCCTTGGATCTACTAACGAAAATCAGCAACTGGTTGAACCTACTATGGTAGGACAATCAGGAAGAGGGTGGTGCGGGCCGGCTGTCCAGAATTGTGAGTCAGCCCGGGAAAGCATCAGCAGACCTCGGTATGTCAGAATGGACACTTGGTCGACAGAAAGTGAAAGTGCCGGCTGATATAAAACTTCAGCAGAACTACCTGCACAAAACGGTTTTCTCTGAAGCACGAGAAAGAACACTCGCAAGCTACCTTTGTTGCACAACTCGAAAGGTAAAAATATAAACTATAACATTTTATGGGCGTACAACTGACCAGACTGCTATGTTAGATGAGTGAGGCAATGGCAATACATGTATAGAACGATGTGGAAGTTCCTAGGTCTTGGAATGACAACAAGGAGACTATTATAAATGTTCATATTAAATTATGTAACATTTAGAGAACTGCGATCTTTGAATTAGAAAAAGCCCCATGACAATTATTTCAGGGGGTTTGCCAATTTTTGGGTGAGGTTATCGGTATAATCTAATGCACGTTCATTAATTGTCTGCCTTTGGCTGAAAAAAAATCTTTATTGAATAGAAGTAAAAATCTTTGCGATTGAAGGAGATGGGTATCGCCTGGTGTCAAAAGTAGAAATATAGAGAAAACGATCACAACGTTTGTTGATTTCCAAAGCTTGCGTGTTCCTGAAAATTGCAAATGCCTATTTTGATGTGACTTGGATCAATATCTCTTTTTAGTAAAAATTCACACAGCGGTTGATTGACAGGTGCATAGGTACGGTTTGTTCCTTTCCAATCAAACATCGATCGTCTTGATCTCTCCTCCTTCTTTTTTGTTTTTGTTACGCTCTTGTATATGGTGGCAGGATGGAGCATTGATGTTTACATTGATCTTCCATCAGCCGGAGTAGTAAGTCAGCTCCTTCCCTCCGCTAGCCTCTGGGAGAACCTTGGGAAACGTTATGTCCCCACTTAGCCACCGGAGCAGGGTTACGTGAAGTTATGGCAGGCAGGTGACGGAAGAACTGTTGAGCAGCCAGGGATAGTTTTTGGAACTGGCCAAGGAGGTTAAAGTTGGTCTAAGGTCCTTTTGAACTGGCCAACTTTTCAAGTGTGCCAAACAGAAGATACTGTTAGTACTGTACAGTGGCTGGGACAACCTGCTCAGTATGAGCTCTGCCTCTATAGAAAGCAACTGCAGCCTTCTATTAGGAATTAATTTCACATTTTATTCAGGTGGAGATGAACATCAGATGGGATTAGGCATTATGTTGGATTCTGATAACTCTAATGCCGTTAAAGGTTTCTGGGCAGTCATTGAGAGAATCATTATTGCTAAACTGAAGGGAAAGACATTTGAAAAGGGTGTTCTCCAATTAAATGCACCAACCGCAGTTAAGGACCTGATAGAAATAGAGACATTCTTTGAAGAAGTTGAAAAGCAGTGAAACAGCTCAAGTCACAGGATATTATCAAAATAGTGGGCGACTTCAATGCAAAAAATAGGAAAAGAAAGAATAGAGAACACAGTGGAGCGCTTCAGAATCGGTGAAATCAACGAACGAGACGAGAAACTTGTAGAATGTTGCAAAGAACACAAACTTGATGTGATGAACACCTGGTTCAAGAACAACCCAAGAAGATGCTGGATTTGGAAGATTCCTGGGGACAAAGTAAAATACCAAATAGGCTATTTAATAATACCACCAAAAAACCCGCTTCAAAAGCTCATAACTTCAGGTACGTCAATGCCAGGGGCAGAATTTGGAAGTGATCACATACCAGATGGGGCATTTATGAAGGTCAAACTAAAGAAGCTAAAGAAGAGCAAAAGACCACCATAATTACAGCTAGACCTTTTGCGTTCTGATAAAGAAAAGAAGACAAAATATGTTGTATGCGTCAAGAGCAAGATTGGGGTATTTGAAAATCTAAGAAACGCAGAGGAAAAGTGGCAAAAAAATAATGGAAATCTTCAAAAGCAGCCGATGCGCACGTACCTT
>NW_004800283.1:2633-4060 GCF_000002075.1 Aplysia californica | reverse complement strand
CTGATGCTAAACATAGACGGCAATATATAGGAGGTCACGCTCTTTTACAAATATGCCTGTTGAGAACAAATTAATGATTTATATCTCTTTCGAAATGACCCCCATCGTTTAGGAGGCGGGCTACTCCGATCCTGTCTGCCAGAAACGACTTGATGTTTGCGGGA
This sequence comes from Aplysia californica, assembly GCF_000002075.1. Classification (NCBI taxonomy): domain Eukaryota; kingdom Metazoa; phylum Mollusca; class Gastropoda; order Aplysiida; family Aplysiidae; genus Aplysia; species Aplysia californica. Next base: position 3,896 of record NW_004800283.1, on the reverse strand, counting down.
CTCTGCGTATCCTTGTGAAAAGACAAAGGTTTTCGACAATATTAGGTCTTCCCAGTAAGGGAATCGAACTCATATCCTTTGCGTAACTACCTGCTACATCACAAACTCCAGAGTGTTCATTGTGTTTGTACTGCTAGTCCGTGGCTGAAATTGGATTTATATCTTTTTGGGTCAATCTGTGGTTATATTTGGAAGATAATGTCTTATTTTGTGTCAGTCTGTGACTATAATTGGATTGTCTTTTTGTGTCAGTCTGTGACTACAATTGGACTACATTTTTTGTGTCAGTTTTTATAAAATATTATATTAAGTCTGTTTGTGTCATTCTGTGGCTTAACTTGATTATGTCGTTTGTGTCAGTCGACAGCTAAAGTTGGATTATGTCGTTTGTGTCAGTCGACAGCTATAGCTGGATTATGTCGTTTGTGTCAGTCTGTGGCTTAACGCTATCCGTACGCCCTGTGGTCATTTTGTATCCCCCCACCCCCAGGGTTTTATTCTTCACATTTTAGAATACTTCTAATACAAAGATCTCTTAGAAACGTTCATTATGTCTCAAAAAATCATTTTGACAGACTGCTATGCAAAGCGTACGGATCGGTCAACGAGTAAATTTCCTCTTTGGAAAGTGGTGACACAGAGTTCCCCACGTCGTATGGATACAAGAGTAAAACACGACGTACGGATAGGGTTAAGTAGTGGCACAGAGTTCCCCACGTCGTAAGGATACAATAGTAAAACACGACGTACGGATAGTGTTAAGTGGTGGCACAGAGTTCCCCACGTCGTATGGATACAAGAGTAAAACGCATAGTACGGATAGGGTTAAGTAGTGGCACAGAGTTCCCCACGTCGTATGGATACAAGAGTAAAACACGACGTACGATAGGGTTAAGTGCTGGCACAGAGTTCCCCACGTCGTATGGATACAAGAGTAAAACACGACGTACGGATAGGGTTAAGTGGTGGCACAGAGTTCCCCACGTCGTATGGATACAAGAGTAAAACGCATAGTACGGATAGGGTTAAGTAGTGGCACAGAGTTCCCCACGTCGTATGGATACAAGAGTAAAACACGACGTACGATAGGGTTAAGTGCTGGCACAGAGTTCCCCACGTCGTATGGATACAAGAGTACAACTCGACGTACGGATAGGGTTAATTAAACGATGTTCTTTTGTATCAGCTTGTGGCAACAGTTGTGTGTCCGAAGCTGTCTACAGATCAACGTTGTTATTAGTAACATATGTATGTGAGTGTATA
>NW_004800283.1:0-1636 GCF_000002075.1 Aplysia californica | reverse complement strand
GGGGGGGCTACAACCTCACAGTCCCGGATCAAAGTGATGGAATTTGAGTTGTAGGCCTTTTTAGCTTCCTCAGCCACTCTTACAACTATTTCATTGCATAAAAACCCCTAAAAACCTCATTTCTTCCCATACTGGGCATGTTTGTCTCCACCATTTCCTCATAAAGTCAATATTTTATTTTTCTTTATCGGCTGTTTTCTCAAAACGCGACTTTTCTCTATACTTTTTAAAAATAACTCCACCATTTTTCGTCCAATCTTTATGAAATTTTCTCAGAATGAAGAGAAGATGTTATACTAAAAATTAGTTGGTTGAATTTTTGATATATGGAATAGAATTTTGTTGGTGGTGTCCTGAGTGAGGATTTTCACAGTTTTTTGGCAAACTTGACTGCTACCTCAGGAAAATAATAATTAATAATCGTTTAGGAAAAAAACAACTCATATATTTTTAGATCTAATGTTTGTTAACACGCATGCAAAAAAAGAACCCAATCAATTTCCATCAGCGATAAGTGCGGTATTCATTACGTAAGACATGTCAACAAAATCCGATATGGCCGCTGTATCCATTGCAACGAAACTTTTTTCTCAAATTTGATTGCGGATTTGAAGACTCCTTACTATGCTTGTTATATGTGTGAAATTTTGTAAAATTTGGTCCACTAATAAGCGAGATAGCCTTCAAGTGTAGCCCCCCCCCCTTTAATGGTGGGCCTAATGCGAACTAGTGCGTCATGCTACACAAATGAGGACATAGCTGAGAATGGGTTGTTTTTTTACGCGCTGTGTAGAGCAAAACTTTTCTGTGAATTTTTCTAAAAATTCCTTTTGACTTCCAAATGTTGTGTTCAAATTTGAAGCGCAAAACTTCAGTGTGGAAGAAAATATTTATTTTTAAAGTTGTAGAGTTTCTTTATATATAGATCTATACATAAAAGAGGAGAAGCTATAAGGACGACAGCTGTTTGATAGGGAAGAAGGGGCAAACCACACCAGAGCACCCACCAACCACCCACAAAAATGTGCGTCTCGGCTAGATCGCACGACAACGGCTATCTTTCACCAGGATCTCCTCCTCTTAGACTGCAGTCACCGGGGCAAATACCTCACCTTCGAGACTATCAAAACGTTTGTTTAAATCATAATTTAGAAAGTTTTACGGCACTTGCAAAACCAGTAGGTCATATTAGGGACGAAGATTAGAAGTATGACTAAAGAGTAACGTACAAAGAAAAGAAGGACGAGACATAAAAACGACAGTTGTTTGATGAGGAAGAAGGAGCAAACCCACCAGAGCACCCACCAACCACCCCAGAGAATGTGCGTCTTGGTTAGTTGTCATGACAACGGTTATCTTTCACCAGGATGTAGTGCAAACAATTTCCTTCTCCTATACTATTATAACGAGGTCGAAGACCCCAGCTTGGAGGGTATCTAAATAGGTGTTACTGGAGAGTCACAATAGTTAACACATGGGGTGGGAAGTCGTTGGATCTACATGTGAAAAAAAAGGGGGAAAGGGGGGTGGGTTCCACATGTGGTGGGAAGCTGGTGGGTGGACGACGGGGGTGGAATCACACTTGGTGGGTGGTTGGTGGATGGCTAGTCACATGTGGTGGGAGGTTGGTGGGTGG
>NW_004800282.1:0-4009 GCF_000002075.1 Aplysia californica | reverse complement strand
ACAAAAGAATTTGCCTTTTATTCAAGAATTGTGATTGTGTTAGGTTGTCAACAGAAACGTGTATCTTTTAAAACAGAACTGGATTTGGAGTGGCTGTTATTTCTACCACTTCTGTAACTGCAAAAGATGTCCTAATGAAAACACAAACTATTCCTTTTAAAAAGGGAGGACTGTTTTGAAGGGCAATATCGGGTTCATTGTAAAACCAATTTTTAAAAAATGAAATACATAATGAAATATGCTTTTGAATTATTCATAAACATTTATCGAGAGGCGTCAGCTAGAGTCCATCTTGGTAACCACGTGTCAGAAAAGCTTGTCGTCGCAAAGGGAATCGGATAAGGAGACCCTCACGTCAACGAGACCATTCACAGTAGCAATCAAAGAAATAATCCAAACAGCATCGCTCAGTAAAGGATTTCAATAGATTGAGAACACCTGAAAAATCTCAGATTTGCCGATGGTGGGACACGTTGCAAGGACGGTGAACAGTAAATGAAAATTAACCTCCAGTTCATACATAACGATACCAAAAATTGTAGGCTTTAAAATCCCCAAAGAAAAAACCAAATGCCCGACGAACTAAACTATCAGCAAAACTGTTCCTATAGAATACAAGAACATTGGCGAAGAGACGATAAATATACTTAGTACAAACATTAGATATGGAGGAGAGAACAAAAACTGAGGTGAACTGACGCAGGCAGGCAGAGAGAGAGAGAAAGAGAGAGAGAGAGATAAAGAGAGAGAGAGAGAGAGAGAGAGAGAGAGAGAGAGAGAAGAGGAAGAGGAGAGGGCAGTCGGGCAGGCAATGGACACGTAGAGAGGTAAACAAGCAGGCAGGCAGAACTTGGAAACTTGGAGAGGTTGGAAGGGGAGGGGGATAGATTGAGGGGTGCTCGGAGTTACTTTGGAATGGACATGAACATTTTTATAGCTCAATATCTACCGATAATACTAAAAAAAGACTCGTTTTCAAGCAGTGTCTTGTCCCAGTAATAAACTATGGGTGTCAAACCGGGCCAGTTACAAGAAACATTACAAAGAAATTAAGGACAACACAAAGAGCAAGAAAAGGGAAGCATATTACAGGATCAAATAAAACACACAAAAATAGGAGGGACAGAAGTCCCTAAATTTATAGTCTGACAGAAATATAAATGGCTGGTCACATCGACAGAGTGAAAGACAACAAATGGACAGAAAGATGCACCGGAAGAAGACCAAGAACAGGAAAAAGATCGAGAGGAAGGCAAGAAAAGAGGTGGCAAGATGACATCAGAGAGCAGACAAGTACAAGGTAGACACGGAAAACAGCTGTCAACAAAAAGTGGAGGTTGTTGTTGGAGGGTTACATCCTGCAGTGAACGGACAGCACTTAGATTACTTAGAAAGAAAGATAAGAAAAGATAAGATAAGATAAGATAAGATAAGATAAGATAAGATAAGATAAGATAAGATACATCTTTATTGTCCAGATCCTGGCACATTGGTTTGGTGTTCCACCACGAGTACACACACACACACACACACACACACACACACACACACACACACACACACACGTGCACACACATGCACACACATGCACACACAAGTAGGCTTACAATCACATGCATAATATAAATGAGCAGCAATATAAACAATAATAATCGTAAGCTAGATACACACTCAATGTTATTTTGATGAATGCTCTAAGGTCGTAAGTACACTAAACAAGATGGTTACGATGGAAGCATTTTGATAGATTATGGTAAAAATGACCTTCTGTATCTTTCTTTGTAACAGAACAGAAGCATGGGTCTTTTACTTCTGATTTTTTTTATTTGAGGGAACAAGGGATGTTTGTTGTCTAAAAAGATGGAATTACTTTTCTTAGTGCAAGCTGTTATGTACAATTCATCCAAGTAGGGTAATGAAGATGTTGAAATTTTACATGCTTTCCGTATTAGTCGATTTAATTTTTCTTTATCTTGTTGTCTTGTGTTCCCGGCCCATGCTGTTATACAAAAATTGATCATACTTTCTATGGTTGAATGGTAGAACATGGACATACACCCGGTCGCCACAGAGTAGCGCCCTATAATCTAAATATAATATAAAGAAGGATGTATATTACGATATTGTACTTTGAGCATATAGTGGTAAAGAGAGAAACAGAGAGAGGGGGAAGAGAGAGAGAGAAAGAGAGAGAGACAGAGAGAGAGGGAGAAAGAGACAGAGAGAGAGAGAGAGAGAGAGAGAGAGAGAGAGAGAGAGAGAGAGAGAGAGAGAGAGAGAGAGAGAGGAGGGGGTAGTCATGCAGGCAATGGACACGCAGACAGGTAAACAAGCAGGCAGGCAGAACTTGGAGAGGTTGGAAGCGGGAGGGGGATAGATTTTTTAATTTAAAAAAAAAATTTGGGGGGGGGGGAATGCAGGAAGAATAAATCTATTCAAATTTTACAGTTTGTTCACTATTGTCGGTAATCATAAGAAAGGTTTTCGTCAAACATCACCGTGTAAATACAAAGAAAATCAAAGTATGCACTCCTCCTCATTGTCTCTCTTTCACTCCTCCCTCTCTCTCTTCCCCCCCCCCTCCCTCTATCTCTCCCTCTCTCTCTCATTCTCTCTCTCTCTCTCTGTCTCTCTCTCCTCCCTCTCCCTCACTCATGCTCTTACTCTCTCTCTGTCTCTCTCTCTTTCACCAAACACACACACACACACACACACACACACACACACACACACACACACACGCACACGCACACATACACACATACGCATACACACATACACACGCGTTTACCAATCCTAGCACCTACAGGTGGGCAGCCACTGAGGAGAAATCAGGAAAACTCGGACCCTATGATTTTTGTCTCCCGGTTCTGATCCCTGGCTCATAAATTTCTTCATTAAGTGCTACAGCTATCATGGGATGAGCATGGCTTAAGCTGGGCTGGCGCCCTGCTAGAAGAACCTAAGCCTAGTATTTTTCGTATTAACAACAGTAAGGTTCAAAGGATTTTATTCTAAAATTGCACACCACATTGTTACTCTTTCTGAACTGGCATGGACAGAGAACAGGTTAGTCCAAGATAGACTTAGGCGATTTGCTAGGGTGTTTGACTGAGGGAAAACGAAACTTCTCTCTTTTCATCAATCTAGGACCCGTTGCTACGGCTGAAACTTAGTGGGAAATCCGACAGGAATAGGTCTTCACCACTCAAAATTACTAATTATAAATAATTTTTGTTCTTAAGTCCCACCGAAAGATCTCGCGACCGTGTTGCCGCTGGGATTTTAGATTAATGGAATACTCTCTTCTTTTTTTTCGCTTTTTCCCCTTTTTTTTAAAGGGGGGAGTAGAGACTAATCTTGATGTTATTTGTGTTTAGCAATGTATAGAGAGGGAGGGAGAGGGGGAGAGAGAGAGAGAGAGAGAGAGAGAGAGAGAGAGAGAGAGAGAGAAGAGAAGAGAGAGAGAGAGAGAGAGAGAGAGACAGACAGACAGACAGACAGACAGACAGACAGACAGACAGACAGACAGAAAGAGAGGGAAAGAGAGAGAACGACAGGACCCCCCGAGTCAAAAGTAAAACATTTTGTGCTTATTCCTTACCGCTTAGTCCCTTGAATGCTAAGAATTTAATGATCCACTTGGGAGACTTACAATTCACCCCCTCCCCCCACCCACCCAGGGCCGAAGACATAAAGTAATAGCCTTGTGGTGCATGTCTCTATCAATCACAATGTCTGTTTCTGATGGTTGTCATGCTGGTTGCTGGTAGATAAATTGAGGAAAATAAATAAATAAATACATATATAATATATATATGTATATAATTAAACAAGTAATTTTTTAATTGATCCTCGCAGTGCAGTTTGGATTACAACGGCAAACACATATAACACAAATACATAAAATTATTGTTACATACATATATAAATACATACACAAATACATACAGAAATACACAATATCACACCAATACGAAACAACTTCACAAACATGCGTTGCTGGTCG
>NW_004800281.1:2301-4065 GCF_000002075.1 Aplysia californica | reverse complement strand
TTTTTGTCTCTTTCCTTTTTTGTTCCCCTTTTTTTAAAGTTCGTCTTTTGGTATACTTCGTGCTTGTTTCTTACCCAATTCTTTCTTCTTTTTTGTTCCTTTTTAGTTTCTGTATGGTTTCTTTCTGGTTTCTTCTTTGTTCCTTTCTAATTTCTCTCTTGTACCTTACTCGTCTCTTTCTTGATCCTTTCCTTGTTCCTTTCTTGATCCTTTCCTTGTTCCTTTCTTGATCCTTTGCTTGTTCCTTTCATGTTCCTTTCATGTTCATTTCTTGTTCTTTACTTGTTCATTCCTTGTTCCTTTCTTGTCCCTTACTTGTTCATTTCTTGTTCATTTCTTGTTCCTTACTTGTTCATTTCGTGTTCATTTCTTGTTCATTTCTTGCTCATTTCTTGTTCCTTACTTGTTCCCTTCTTGTTCCTTTCTTGTTCATTTCTTGCTCATTTCTTATTCCTTACTTGTTCATTTGTTGTTCATTTCTTGTTCCTTACTTGCTCGTTTCGTTTTCTTTTCTTGTTCCTTTCCTGTTCCTTTCTTGATCATTTCTTGTTCGTTTCTTTCCCGTTTCGCATTCCCGTCTTGTTCCTATCTCTACCGTGGGGACGAGAGCGTGGGTGAATCCACGAGCGTATTGTCGAGGGCCGAATTGTCACTTGTCACTTTCTCATTGTGGAGACTTCACAGCTGTTTTGTGCGACACGGCAAGACGAGACAGATCTCTTCACCACCATCCCCTCCCCCCTCCTCACAACCCTTTGAATAAAAACCTCACCCCCGCTTGTATGATTACTATCATCTTCATCGGAATAAAATTCCTAGACGCATTTTTCAAAACAGCACATTTTTTCAGTGCGGATTCTTCACGCGTTCAGAAATGAATCAAATTAAATGAAATATTTTGGAAAAAGGCAGTAAGGATGGGCTAATCCTGTGGTCTGGGGGTGCGACCTCCGTGAAACATCAGCACCACAATGTATAATAGGGACAAGGAAAAGTAGGAATGGGGAAAAGTAGGAATGAGGAAAAGTAGGAATGAGGAAAAGTAGGAATGGGGAAAAGTAGAAATAAGGAAAACTAGGAATGGGGAAAAGTAGGAATGAGGAAGACTAGGAATGAGGAAAAGTAGGAATGAGGAAAACTAGGAATGCGGAAAATGAGGAATGAGGAAAATGAGGAATGAGGAAGATGAGGAAAACTAGGAATGAGGAAAAGTAGGAATGGGGAAAAGTAGGAATGAGGAAAAGTAGGAACGAGGAAAAGTAAGAATAAGGAAAACTAGGAATGAGGAAAATTAGGAGAAGTAGGAATGAGGAACTGTAGGAAAGAGAAAAAGTAGGAATATGGAAAAGTAGGAATAAGGAAAAGTAGGAATAAGGAAAAGTAGGAATGAGGAATAGTAGGAATGAGGAAAACTAGGATGAGGAAAAGTAGGAATGAGGAAAAGTAGGAATGAGGAAAAGTAGGAATGAGGAAAAGTGGGAACTGGGGAAATCTCAGCTAGTTTTAGGAAGAGTTTTACGGCATTTGCAACACAATTAGGCCATAAAAGTGGAGAAGATTAGAGGTGTTACAAGGGAGTAACAAACACAAAAAGAAGAAGGAGAGATCAGGACGATAGATGTTTGATAGGAAAGAAGAAGCAAACCACACCAGAGCACCTGCCAACCACCCACACGTGTTTTACGCCATCAGTGACACAAAGCGATCTGTTACCTTTTTTTTTCATGTTCTCATCCAACATCACATCTTCACATTGCCCCCCCC
>NW_004800281.1:0-839 GCF_000002075.1 Aplysia californica | reverse complement strand
TTATTGCCCCCTCCCCCCCACTGATTATATCCCTTGATATCAGGAGCTCGAGAAAGTCTCGACATTTCTTGTAATGTTACTTGTTGGTCAATATTTAATTGAATCAAGCCATCTTCTGTTGTTCTTATACCAGAGACTTCCACTTTTTAGATCCCCCCCGGGGGTGAAATTGGAACCCACAATCGAAAATTCTGTTTTAGGGCTCCTGACATTGTTTTGTGTGAATTCACACACGCGCATGCGTTGAAAGAATCTTTGAGTTGGAGACAGACGTGCTGATGGATATTTACTCAGGGCAGTATGTCTGCGCGCGTGCATTGCTCTCCGTGTAAGTAAACTGTTCAGACCTGTGCTCTGTATATACATGTATATTCATTCACTCATCACTCATGTACTTATTTCTCATCACTCATGTACATTCTCCCATTCATACACTCACTCACTGATTACCTATATAGTATAGATTGTGAAGTGCATGGAGCTTGCTGCTGAGCGGGAACTTTCGCTATACATGTATCTATTATTACCATAATTTATTTACTCACGCACTCACTCATCAGTCATGCATTAATTCTCTTGTTACTCATCTACTCACTCACTCCCTTACGTTCAGACTCATTACTCATGTACTCATTCACTTACTTATCTCTCATTACTCATATACTTCCTCATTGCTCATATACTTCCTCATTACTCATATACTTCCTCATTACTCATATACTTCCTCATTACTCATATACTTCCTTCATTACTCATATACTTCCTCATTACTCATATACTTCCTCATTACTCCTACACTTCCTTCGTTACTCATATACTTCCTCATTACTCATATACTT
>NW_004800280.1:3000-4077 GCF_000002075.1 Aplysia californica | reverse complement strand
CTTCCTGGCTGAACGACAATGTTTCTATTGTTATTATTTATGCTTGAGTTGTCTGTGGTGTGAGTGAATATGGAGAGTATATTTGTCTGTTTGTGTGTCCTCAATGTGGAGAGTATGTTTGTCTGTTTGTGTGTCCTCAATGTGGAGAGTATATTTGTCTGTTTGTGTGTCCTCAATGTGGAGAGTATGTTTGCTTATGCGTCCCCACTACCTGTTCTCTAAAGACACCCCTTCCCCCGGGGCGGTGCTACTGACTGAAATGTCTTTAGGCCATTCCCAAAGCGGGGGACATTAACATGTTCTTATACACAGTAGAATTGTAAATGGGCTGATTCATCAATGTCATGCTCATAACTGTGCCTGAACTACAACAGGGAACTGCTGCTTTTTATTTCCTAATCCTCACTATCGTCATTGTCCTCTACTTCTTTTGTATGTTTTCACACTCTTGTGACCTGCTATTTCCGGGGTGTCTTGATTACTTGGTAGTCGAAGCAGACTTTGTGCTGTTGAAGCTAGAGAGGTGAGCAGAGTAAGCTTGATTCCCCGTTTGGACTTCTCTGTTGACATCTACCCATTGGCGCTCATATGACATGACCTTGTGCTGTTGCGAGCGCCGTAAAACCTCTAACTGAAGACACAGCAGCAAAAGTGTACTTAACTTTTGTCCGACTCAGAGGTCCTTCCTCCCGCCAGTAGATCTATGGAGGGGGCTCTCGTGGCCTAGAGGTTAAGGTGTTGGCCTCTCATTCAAAGGTCCCGGGTTCGAATCCGGGTAGGGACCGAAACTTTTTCTTCTCTAAAATTGTCTCCTTTCACCTCCGTTCCTGCTCTCTAGAAATGTTCTGTTGTCTGCTTTCATTTCCACTTTCTGCCCTCACCCCCTTTGCCCCCTCCTCTGGACTCCTGACTCTTTCTGCAGCCTTTCTACTGCTACTCCTTGGCTCCTCCTTACTGGCTGTCTTTCTGCCACACCCTTGATCTTCTGGTAGGAAAGATCTACACCTAGCCTTCTCGGACAAGGGCGAAAAATCTGGGAGGACCCGTGTGCAAGTTGCGCACGTTAAAGATCCCTTG
>NW_004800280.1:0-994 GCF_000002075.1 Aplysia californica | reverse complement strand
TGTGTGTGTGTGCGTGTGTAAGTATGTATATGTGTATGTGTTTGCCTGTTTATGTGTGTGTATGCGTGTTTGTGTGTGTGCGTCAGTGTGTGAGTGCATGTGTATCTGTCTACATGTATTTGTATGAGTGTGATGACGTGTGTGTGTGTGTGTGTGTGTGTGTGTGTGTGTGTGAGTGTGTGAGTTTGTGTGTATTTGTCTACACGTAGGTGTATGAGTGTGATTACTATGTCTGTGTGTATATATGTGTGTATTTGTATGTACGTCAGTATGTGAGTGCATGTGTATTTGTCTACACGTATGTGTATGAGTGTGATGACGTGTTTGTGTGTGCACGTGTTTGTGTTCAGGCTTGCGCTATTGTTGCTCCGCCCCGCCCCCACCTTATCATGCGTAAGGCACAGAAATCCCTGTACAAGTTTTACCAGATATCCGCGTTCTAAAGTTGTCTTTTTAAGGTAAAAATCTGTACAAGTAGGAGCAAAGCTCTCGATCAACAGAAAGCACTTGTCAAACTTATCGTGCGCTCGCCGAGAGTAGGAAGCAAACACGAGTAAGTCAACACGCTTTCACTAGAGATGGGAAAAATCCGGATAATCTATAAGGATAACCGGATAATTCTCAATGAAACGTTATCCGAATTCAGACTCCTAACTCTCTTTCCCGACCCGTTTGCCGAAGTGGGTGCACCCATTTGTTGAAGTGATGCTAACACGTTTGTATAAGTGGTTCTAACCCATTTGCCGAAGCGGTTCATGTCATATCATTTGCCGAAGAGGTGCACTAACATGTTATCCGGATTTTTGTAAAGCGACTCATTGCCCAGCCCTAGCTATCACTGAGCTAGTCGAAGTCACAAAGCGGGGAGGGGGAGGGGCTCTCGTGGCCTAGAGGTTAAGGTGTTCGCCTCTCAGTCAAAGGTCCCGGGTTCGAATTTTCTTATCTTAAATTGTCTCCTTTCACCTCCTTTCCTGCTCTCTAACAATGTTCTGTC
>NW_004800279.1:2472-4077 GCF_000002075.1 Aplysia californica | reverse complement strand
CCGGGGTGCCTTGATAGTTGAAGCAGACTTTGTGCTGTTGAAGCTAGAGAGGTGAGCAGAGTAAGTCTGATTCCCTGTAAGGACTTCTCTGTTGACACCCATCCCTTGGCGCTCATATGACCTTATGCAGTTGCGCGCGCCGTAAAAGCTTATTAAACTAAAAACTAGAACAAGTGAGAAAATGTCTATAAGGGTCGCAGAGTGGAAACATGACACAACGATAACAGTCATCTTGTCTTGACCTCCGGTCTACATAGAAACACGGTGGGTGGTTGGCGGGTGCTCTGGTGTGGTTTGCTTCTTCATTCCTATCAAACATCTATCGTCCTTATCTCCCCTTCTTCTTTTTTATGTTCGTCACTCTCTTGTAACACCTCTAATCTTCTGGTGCTCATATGACCTTATGCAGTTGCGAGCGCCGTAAAACCTCTACTTAAACTAAAAACTAATTGAAGCACGGCACGCTTACATGCATAAACACATCAGTATATTGATTCGCCAGTTTATCAACGTTAAACATAAAGAATTTATCACGTGAGTTATGGTGGTAGATAATGATTTATCCTACGAGTAAATTGTGTGAAAATAAACAAAGTGAAACTAAAAAGTTTTTGAATAAATAAGAATTCAAATTTCAGAAGGACGCTTTTTTAAAATGGTTAGGCTGACAAAAGAAAAACGTTTTCCGGATGAAGGGGTGACTGTTTTCTTCGTTTAATTTGACTTTAGAATGAGAGGTGAGAGGTCATTAAATTTTTTTTTAAACCCCTAAAACTCCGCACTGAACGAACCCGAACCGCTGATGAACAGCAGTCGATCTGCGCACGCAAGGAGGTGCTATTCCTATTCTTCATCTGGAGAAACGAAAGAGAGCTTCAAAACAGACTGCAGCGCCATCTGTAGCAATGAGCGGACTTCCGCGGACACTTTTTAGGCTGAGTGAACCATCTTGTTATGTACTATCTTTGGCTGAGTGAACTATCTTATTATGTACTATCTTTGGCTGAGTGAACCATCTTGTTATGTACGATCTTTGGCTGAGTGAACTATCTTGTTATGTACTATCTTTGGCTGAGTGAACCATCTTGTTATGTACTATCTTTGGCTGAGTGAACCATCTTGTTATGTACTATCTTTGGCCGAGTAAACCATCTTGTTATGTACTATCTTTGGCTGAGTGAACTATCTTGTTTTTTACGATCTTTGGCTGAGTGAACTATCTTGTTATGTACTATCATTGGTATTGATCATGGCATCAATGCGCCGGCCCACAGTAAAAGTTTTGTTTATAATTTATTGAATGCTACGTTTTATCGTAAAAATAATACCAAATTCGGAACCAGCGTATCAAAATTAACGATAAGACTCCCGTGGAGTAAATTATGCAAATTGTGATTACAGCTTGTATTTCCCTCATGAGATAGCTTCTTCTAGATCTATATCACAAGTCCCTGTTCTCTTCTCTCACTCCTCCCTGTTCTCTTCTCTCACTCCTCCCTGTTCTCTTCTCTCACTCCTCCTCACCTGTCTCCACAGGTTTTGTTCTTTCTATCGAAGCGATCCCCTCCTCCCCCCCTCACCCCCTCACCTCCTCCTCACCTCCCC
>NW_004800279.1:0-581 GCF_000002075.1 Aplysia californica | reverse complement strand
CTCTCTCTCTCTCTCTCTCTCTCTCTCTCTCTCTCTCTCTCTCTCTCTCTCAGCCACACCCCTGATCTTAGGGCAGGTAAGTTCTAACACCTAGTCTTCTCGGATAAGGGCGAAGAAACCACTTGGGGGTCCTAAAATCAACAAGACTAGGCTTCGGTCACCTCCTGGGCAAAATTCAAAATTAAATCCTACCAATACCTGAAAATGCTTAATGTGTCCTACGCGCTCATAGGACCTAAGATATCCCCCGCCTCCGCCCCCTTCCCCACCAAAAATCCTTTTTTGTAAAAGTTTTGAGGCTTCAATAAAACTACAATGTGAGTTTGCTTTCGTTTTTCTGGGAATCTTTTTTTTTTCAACTATAAAGCTTTCTCAATGTAGATGTAGTACAAGGTGATAAATAAAAACCAACAGACAACGCACAAATTGTTTTGTTTATTGTTTTCCCCACAACGTCATTATTGGTTCTAATTTGAACGCAATATTTGGGAGTCAGTAGGAATTTGTCTGATATTCATTTTCGATAAGTCCACAAAATGGTTTGCTCTGTATCGTGTTTCCAAAAGTGTCCCCATTTGTCG
>NW_004800278.1:2733-4085 GCF_000002075.1 Aplysia californica | reverse complement strand
TGATTCTGATGCTGCTGACACTGATGCTGATGCTGCTGATGCCAAAGCTGATACTGCTGATGCTGATGCTGATGATACCGATGCTGATGCTGCAGATGCTGATGCTGATGCTGCTGATGCTGATGATGTTGATAATGTTGATGATGCAGCTGATGCTGATGCTGATGATGCTGAAGCTGATGCTGATGCTGATGCTGATGCGGATGAGGCTGATGCCGATGCTGATATTGATGGTGCTTATGACGCTGACAATAATTTTGCTGACGCTGCTGAAGCTTCTGATGTTGATGATGCTGATAATGCTGCTGAACTTGATGCTGATGATGCTGATGCTGATGCTGATGCTGATGCTGATGCTGATGCTGATGCTGATGCTGATGCTGATGCTGATGCTGCTGATGCTGATGTTGCTGATGCTGATGTTGCTGATGCTGATGATGCTGATGCTGATGCTGATGCTGATTTTGCTGATGATTCTGATGATACTGTTGCTGATGATGCTGAGAATGCTGCTGATTATGATGTTGATGATGCTGATGCCGCTAATGATGCTGATGATGCTGATGATGCTGATGATGCTGATGATGCTGATGATGATTATGATTCTGATGATGCTGATGCTGCCCAAAGCTGATGCTGATGCTGCTGATGCAATGCTGATGCTGCTGATTTTGCTGATGATGCTGCTGATTCTGATGATGTTGATGCTGCTCCTTCTGAGTCTAATTATGCTGATGTTGATGCTGCTGAAGCTGATGCTGCTGCTGCTGCTGATGATGATGATGATGCCGATGATGCTGATGCTGTTGATGGTGATGCTGATGATGCTGTTTATGCTGCTGATGCCAAAGATGCTGCTAACGCATTTGACGCTGATGATGCTGATGATGACGCTGATATTGATTTTACTGACGCTGATGATGCTGGTGCTGTTGATGCTGATGCTGCTATTACTGATGCCGATAATGATGCTGATGCTGATGCTGATAATGCTCCTGATTCTGATGCTGATGATGCTGATGATGCTGATGGTGCTGTGGATGCTGATGATTCTGATGATTCTGATGATGCAATTGCTGATGCTGCTGAAGCTGATGCTGATGCTGCTGATGCTATGCTTGTGCTGATGCTGATGCTGATGATACTGATGCTTATGCTGCTGATGCTGATGCTGATGCTGATGCTGTTAATGATGATGCTGTTTCTGCTGTTGCTTATGATGATGAGGTTGATGCTGCTGATTTTGATGCTGAAGAAGCTGATGATGCTGATGATGCTGATGATGCTTATGATGCAAATGGTGCTGATACTGATGCTGTTGACACTGCTGATACTGATCATGGCGATGCTGT
>NW_004800278.1:0-1657 GCF_000002075.1 Aplysia californica | reverse complement strand
CGGACAAAATAAAAAGACGGCAAAGTCACCGATCGGCGTATTTTGCGAGTTTAATTCTCCTAAAAATGAAAAGAACAACACTGTCAGCGGGGCTCGGGGATTCCCCTGGCTACGAGTTCATGACCCGGTGACCGGGGTCAGATTACAAGATGCGGCGCGCTGGCTGCCTGCGAACTAAAGTACCGCATCCTAACAGCCGTTTCACAGACTCGACTATGATAATTCTGTGTGGATATAGATCAAGCTGTCCTTAAAAATAGCAAGTCACCATGTTCCCTGACTCTAAATCGTGGATAAATTCTACAATCAAAGACCCAATCCACCCCCCCCCCAAAAAAAAAAGAAAAAAGAAAAGACAAAGGCTTTTAAAAACACGAAAAACAGAATTAAAAGTCATAGACATAGCTAGTATTAAGAAAGTAACCTGGGACGAAAAACAAAACTGTAAACCAACAAACGTATGTGTTGACTACGAAGAGAACTATTCAAATAAACCTAATGACTTTTTCTCTCGATTTGGCAAAGGCAGTTCGTGTGATTTGCCAATTGTGAACACCGACACAAATGAAAATAATGCTGTTGTTGTTGCAAAACGTGAGGTTAGATGTGCGTTTGGGCGTGTGAATGTGAGAAAGGCATGTGGCCCAGACGGTGTGCTACTCAAAATTCTAAATAAGTGTTCAGCTCAACTTGGTTCTTTTTACACCAATATCATCAACCAGTCGTTGTTGACACATGTTATTCCCATTATTTGGAAATCTTCTGAAATCGCCCCCACTTTCAAAAACAAAAAGTGAGAAAATAACAGAAATGAACGATCTGAGACCAATTATAGCCTTAACATCCATTGTTATAAAATGTCTAGAAAAAAATGAGCTTAATAAAGACTACGAACATACATTGAAGCCACCATGGACCCTCTACAATTCGCATATCGTCACGGGAGAAGTGTTGAAGACGCCATTCTACTATTTCTTGACAACATATTATATAGACACTTAGACAAACCAAAAAGATTCTGTGTGATCCTATTTGTTGAATTTTCTTCAGCCTTTAACACTATCCAGCCAGCAATCCTTTTCAAGAAATGAGAAAACACAGGTTTTTACGTCAATTTAATATCATGGAGAGGGAGTTTTCTGACCAACCAAACCCAGTATGTAAAATTTAAACATTCTTCATGGACACACATTACAACAATACAGGGCCCCTTCATTGATATGTTTTGTCTCCAGTTTTATTCACACTATATACAAACGATTGACGAATAAACAACAGTGACATCACGTTCAGAAAATTTGTGAACGATTCAACCACAACTGGGCTCATTCAGATTGACCATAATGAAACTGCTTACCGAAATTTTGTACTAAACTTTTCTAAGTGGTGTAAAAATCTTAAGCTGCTTTTACATGTGAAAATACCTCTAGGAAGTTGTTGTTGACTTTAGAGAAAAGAAACTGCCCCTTGCAGCCACTCGAAATAAAAAAATGAAAACGTCGAGCATGTGTCAGATTATAAGTATTTGGTATTACAGTAGACAACAAACTCAACTGGAATGTCCACACTTCTCTCCTACATAAAAAGTGAACAAAACACTATTTTTTCAAAGGAACCTCATGTAATTTAAAGGAGATAAATCATTGATATCCATATT
>NW_004800277.1:3271-4148 GCF_000002075.1 Aplysia californica | reverse complement strand
ATTCAAAACAGATGCGTAAATGTCCATATCACTTGTATTGTTGAGGCACAAATTTATCACATTGTCCTCTATAGACTTCAGGATCAAGAAGAACTTGGGTAGGTTCAGTATTATATTTTGGTCTCAACCACGCCTGAAAGATTCGACTAATCAGCGGATTCATAGTCTGAGAAGGGGTGAAACCGTATCCTCTCTCTGATAAACAAAATGGCCAGGTGACATCTGGAGAGTGCATAGACTTGTCACTTATTCTTAGTAAGGACTATTGTCACCTGTCTTTTCAAGATGTGACTGTTGCCTTAAATTAAATGTTAACTACGTTTGTGCTTTATGAGAACATCTTGTTTACCAATACGTTAGTCATCCCTTTAACAGGATTTCAAATAGATTTACCTAATGTAGCTCCTTCACTTATGATCATGTTTGAATTTCTGAAGTGACTGAAATTAAAAGGATGAATGAATGAATGAATGAATGAATGAAGCATTTCTTTATTAAGTCAGGCATATAAAATGCACCTGAAAATGTCAATTATGAGCGCTTCCATTGAGTCAATTCATAAAGAAGGCTAATCCAGAACCTCGTATAAGCAAGTCGCTCTCTCAAACCGGGAGTGATGAAACCACGCAAAAGCAGATCAGCGCACCAGGTGAGGGTTGCGAGGTTTCATCACGCCAGGATATCACAGGGGCAAACATATGAGGTTTTTTAAGTCAGTTCTTTTCATACTTTCTCTTCATAATTTAACCTAGTGCTTTTGACACAAGGTGAAGAAGGACTGGGAGAAGACATTTAGGCAAAAAAACGATTTTCGAAAAAATTGAGGGTTACGAGGTTACATCACTCCACCAGCGATATGTACACACTCAATATATAT
>NW_004800277.1:1159-3156 GCF_000002075.1 Aplysia californica | reverse complement strand
TATATATATATCAAATACATGTATTATCGCGACAGAACCTACTTCATTCCGAAACATTAACAAGTGCCCAAAACTTTCTTTAACATACCAACCAAGTCTTCCACTGTAAGGCTTTAGATTGTGAGCTTTCAGCTCTTAGGCAATGGGTTTGATGCC
This sequence comes from Aplysia californica, assembly GCF_000002075.1. NCBI lineage: Eukaryota > Metazoa > Mollusca > Gastropoda > Aplysiida > Aplysiidae > Aplysia > Aplysia californica. The sequence continues at coordinate 3,000 of NW_004800277.1, read as the reverse complement.
GGTCTCAAATCATTATTATGATTTTTTTTTCTTAAAGATCTCGTTTTCCCAGTTTTGATTATTAGGAGGTGGACGGCTCCAACTCTAACTGTCGCAGTTATTCTAGTCTGAGTAGGAGTTCGCACGCATCCTTGCAGAAAGATGGATGTTCCTGATCAAATGGACTGCGCCACGAGGGAATCAAACTCATCTGTTTTTGGCCTACACATTCCCCTACAGTCGAACGTATCCCCTGCTCAGTCAAATTGAAAGTGTTTCCTTGGAAGGCATGCTTTGCTTCCATTTTTTCCCCTTTTTGTCTCGCTGGTAGTGAATGTCTGATACTTGTGCAGTCGTAAATCTAATTTGTCACGACGCGGTGGAATCAGGCTGGGTTTCAGTGAAAAATTTAACTATCTATCTTCAATAGAAGTCAGGACATTTGCGATTGAAAGAGGTGGGGGTCACCTGGTATCAGAGGTAAAAATAGAGAGAAAATGGCTGCCAAAGTTTAATGAATTTCACAGCTGGAGAGCCCTGGGAAACTGGAAAATGTACATTTGCTGTGACTTTAATCACCGTTTTTCAGTAAACTCCATGTAGAAATGTGAATAGACGTTTAAGATGTTGAGCCGAAAAAAACAAGAATTTGATAAAAAAAATTGCTAAACCGACGGAAAATCACCTGTTTCTACAATTTCATTATTTTGACCAGCGCCTGATTTCGCTACGCTGCCACACTACTAAATAGCTGTCATACTGCATGTCTCCACGGAGGACCAGATGAATGAGGGGTTTGCCAAGGACTTCGGGTGTAAGGACTCAAACACATTGAATTCGGTTTTCGGTTCGCCTTTCAGCCTTTCGCTTCCACAACCTGATACGAAAAGTTGTTATAACGAAAGCTGAAACTAGACAAAGGCGGACGTTTTCTACGAGCCAAACAACATAAGTGTAGCCTACTTTTAACGTCTATTTGACCTTGCGCCAGCCGAAAATGAAATATCGGAAAGTGCACAAAAACAGAACCGAAAACCCGAAATCACTATGTTTGAGCTCTCAGACAAACATAAAAATAAACGAGTACTCTAAGGTATCGAATAAGCGCCCCCCCCCCTTTCCCGCTGATTAATTTTCAATATTTACGCAAATATAGGTCACAGTTAGATAGTCTTGATCTCTAGTACATTATTTATTTATGCTTCGGTTTGATTTCAACCATTCGTGGTCATATCCATACTCACTTCAACAATATTGCATCACTTTCAGATAAAGCAGCAAAGAAAAGGCTTTTGTTTGCTTATCTAAATCCAACCCTAATAGTGCACAGGGAGTTTCAGAGATATCCTCATCGATTTTAAGGAAGGCAAGCTTAAACTTCCCCTGGCGTTTCAACACACGAAAATACCCAAGAGTTCTTCCACTTTAAGTGACACACATTATGTCACGAATAGAACGAAGGAAAGTTCTCCAATATAAATCATCATAACTAAACCATTATACTACCGGGAAGATATGTTTGAAGTAGAGCTGCTGCCATTACAGTGGGGACCAGGTGCACTGTTTGAGAATTATTTTAGGCTTCACACAAACAGAAAAAAATAGTATATCAGAAAGTATATAATCTGCGCTTGCCATCTTTTCTGAGTACCCTTATTCTAACATAATTAAGCCAAGAATAGAACGAAAGACACGTTTTTTTTCATTGCCTAGCTCTCTACGAAAGCCACAGAAATAGATCATAAGAGAAACTGGAAAGACTCAGGGTTAGGTGTAATGCAGGCGAAAATGAATCTTGATTTTTAGTCTGTTCAACACCACTTCAATAAATATCAAAATCTGACTGCCCACCCGCCCACCTC
>NW_004800277.1:0-1059 GCF_000002075.1 Aplysia californica | reverse complement strand
CCCCCTTATTTGTCTTCTAAATCAGAAACTTCGTCCCAAAGCTTTAATGTTCCCTGTCCCCCTTAAGGAGTTTCCGTTGACCTCAGAACGACTCCCACACTGAGAATATCACGTTGCCGGGCCACTATTAGATATGTGACTCTAATGCGTGACTGTCTCTGCTTGACCTTCAAGAGAGGCCGGAACACGTTATAAGATCATAGAATAATTGATGCTTGGATTATGTTCTTCGGTGTAAATGCCCTTGAACGAATTATGGCCTTTTCTCCTGAATGAATTCGTGCTGCTGCAGTTACTCTAGATGAATGCTGCTATAGCTTAACCTATTGTGACAGGTTTCTCGTTAGAAGAAGAAGAAGAAGAATTGGCCTTTAAAAATCAAGGAGGAAGAGAACCTATAGACCTTGACAGGCAGGTAGCTAGCATGGTAAACAGAATAAACTATAGGCAATAAAGGCAAGCACCTTGCAATGATCACAAACGCCACAGCTCGCCGCTTATAGCAGCGCCTTTCTCTTTCCTAAAGGGATGTGCTTATCTGCCCAAACATGGTTAGTTGGTTAAGCCTTCTCTTATGACTTCTCTTGTGACCTTCAAGCGCTGTTCTCTTTCTGGAAGAATTTCCCACAAACGGCATTAATGGTCTGTTGGCCAGTGCCAATGTCAGCTGCCATGGTTTGCTTTGCTTCTTTAACACGTTACAACAATTTTGAAACAATGATCGGCTTTCAAGCCCTGAGAGGTAGCGAAATGGTAGTGCAAGAAAACGGAGTTTAAAATGCCTTATTGTTATTGAATATATAATATGCAGTGACCTTCTGGCGGGAATTTTTTCTGAGGTAGGTCGTGTCCATGGTACCCGATTTAAGTTTAGGTGAACAAACTTACATTTATATTTTCTGAAACAGTTAAGGCGTCAAGTCGTGGGAAAACAGCTCAATCCAGTTACATTTCTTGAGTTGAAACGTTTGAAATGGTATATTTTAAGATTCACTACAACAAGATACATAAAACGTTTTTATGTATGTGTGTAGATAGATAGATAGATAGAAAGACAGA
>NW_004800276.1:0-4090 GCF_000002075.1 Aplysia californica | reverse complement strand
AGGGGGGAGGGGGAGGAGAGGAAGAGAGAGGAGAGGAAGAGAGAGAGAATAGAGGAAAGAGGAGAGGGGGCAGGAGGGGGCAGAGGGAACCGTGACCGACAAATCCCGTATAATGATTGCTTCTTCTCTATAATTTTCTGGGCAGAAACGCGTCAAAGGGCCCGAGAGTGCGCTCCCTTACTCCCATCCGCTAACGGGAGCTCTCTCTCTCTCTCTCTCTCTCTCTCTCCGTAAGTGTATCCGACAGATGTCGGGCCACAGCCGGCGTGTGTGAACATTTCGTCTCAGTGGAGTGCAGACAATGATATTTTGTACAGCCTTGTTGTAATTTTGTTCAGTGAAGCTGATTGTTTCCTTGCATTTTTTTGTATCCGACACGCAGGCTTGCATTACAATTTACAGCCTGTGCTCTCCGGCGTAATTCTGGTTCATTATGGAGCGCATTATTTGACTCAATTTGGAGCCAAATGAAGGGCAAGGGGTGAAGGTCCCGCGCGCACTCGACTATAGCGGGAGTGGCGGTTTGCTCTTCATTTGGGCTCCCATGGTGCGCACCAGCGCAGCGGAGGTTATGCTGAGAGTAAAGAGCGGTGATCATGACCGTGTGCGGTCTGGGATATTATGATTCAAGTTTATAATCTATGGTTAGGAGTGAACAAACATTATTTTGTGCGTCTGTTATTTGCCTTCTCAGTTCGCCCTGACTTGCGTACCGTGATGTAGCGATTAGGCGCTTTGCCGTCATACGCAGAAGAGGCTAGTTTCGATTCCCATATAATGAGAATTTTTAAAATTTTTATTGAGTAACTCGGTCTTTCTGCGAGGACCCGACCCTATTTCCCTCTCTGCCCAGGTTGGCCCTAACAGGCAGGTTCGAAGCCTTCCTCCTAAATGTATCCACTCTGTGTGTCAGTGAGGGCGTAAAAAGACTTCATTGTTAAAGAATATATAGATGGTGTCATGTGTGCATGTTCTCTGTTTTCACGTTTTTTTCTTTTTCGTTTTTATTTCAGGTTCTGTTGTGACATCTGATGCAAGCCGACAACTAGAGTGGAGTGTCCCTGCTGATGTCAAGAGCCTGGCCAGACAGACCTTGTGAGCAGTGACATGTTCTTCTTTCACAGGAGCTATGTGTGATGTCCACGTATCATGGCGATGTTAACGGATCTTGCAAGACCATGACGTCACGGTGGTCAGACAGGAAACTGTTTCCTGTTCGCTGACCGCTGTGTAAAGAGGCTTCTATGTTGTGATCATACAGGTGGACTTCTTATTTCCCGCTCACGCAGAATCTGTCTGCTCATAGTGAAGTCAGCTCGTGAGGTGAAAAGTTAACTACCGTGGTGAAAGGTTTTGTAGATGTAAATTTGTGACATCAGAGGTCACCTTGTGAGGTGCACGGTTACCCTGTGAAGTGAGAGGTCACCCCGTGAGGTGAAAGGTCACCCTGTGAAGTCAGAGGTCACCCTGTGAGGGGAAAGGTCACCCCGTGAAGTCAGAGGTCACCCCGTGAGGGGAAAGATCGCCCCGAGAAGTGAGAGGTCACCTGTAAGGTGAGAAGTCAAGCTACAAGAATGACGGAGAGTCTACTCAAAGGCAAGCGGTTCTACTGCCGCGAATGGGCCTTCACCAAGCTGTTACACTGTCTGGAAACTCGGGCCTCCTCCAAGACCTGCGGGACTCTAGTGATGGGTGGGCCGGGCAGCGGGAAGACGGCGCTCGGGTGTGAGCTGGTCTGGCCCTCCTCGCCTCAGGGGAAGCAATCCTCGCTCAACTCTCGTCTGCTGGCCTATCACTTCTGTCAGGCTCACGACGCCTCGTCCCTGTCTGTGGTCAGCTTCATCAACAATCTGGTCACCCAGGCATGCACCTGCCCACACCTACCCGACTTCCGGTCCCACTTATCTGCCACAAACGCCCAGCACTTGCTTCAGCCGCGGGAATGTGAGGGGAACGCCGACGAGGCCTTTAAAGTGTCGTTCCTGGAACCTTTACACTCGTGCGAGCCCCCGCCACATGCCCTCATGCTGTGGGTGGACTCTATCGATGAATCTTATCTTCACCCGGTCAGCGAGCGTGCAGGCTGTAGTCAGACAATAGCGGAGCTCCTGGCTGCCCACAACGCCAGTCTCCCGCCCTGGTTACTTCTCGTCTGCTCCGCCCGTAAACAGAGCAAGGTAGTCACCCGGATGTTCACAGGCTTCCGGAAGTTGAGTCTGGATGACCTACGTAAGAGTCACGTGGTCCGTGACGTGCAGCAGTACATCCTGTGTCGCCTGGACGCCGAGGACGGGTTGAGGCAGCACCTGAGTCGGGACACCGCCGAGATGTTGAATCAGCTACACATCAAGAGTAACGGCTGTTTCCTCTACCTAGAAAAGGTTCTAGACGGCGTGGCCGAGTCTTTCATCATGCTGAGGGAGGTCAGAGAGATTCCTGGCACGCTCAACGGCCTCTACCTGTGGCTGTGTCAGAGACTGTTCGTGAAGAAACACGTAGTCAAGATACAGCCTATACTCAATGTGCTGCTAGCGGCCAGAAGTCCGGTGGGCGGCGAGGAGCTGTTCCGATGTCTGCTCATGCACGAGACTGACTTGTCCAGGGAGGAGTTTGACCGTCGTCTGCGTCTCTTGGGCCGGGTGTTGATGAGTGGGGCGGGTGGGGAGCAGATTGTCTTCCATCACAGTTTCTCTGAGTGGTTGCTGGACGTGAAGCACTGTACACAGAAATATCTCTGTGACGCCGGACAAGGCCACGCTATGCTGGCCCTCCGGCAATTACAGATAGCTCCACAGTTAGACATGTGGCAGGTACAGGACCTGGCCCTGCATCTAGTCCGCGCCAACTTCCCGGAGCCCATGCAGTTTGAACACCTGACACAGATGCTTGTGCTGTCCGGCGCCCGGGTGGACAAATGTTTAACAGTGGGACTGCCCAAAGAGGTCAAAGTTCTCAAGCTACTCACCGAGGCTGGAGCCAGATCACCCGCCATGGAGGCGAGCATCACCAGTCTGGACTCGCTACCCGACCACCCGGACGTCACGGGGAGGGGCGAGGAAGAGGGAGAGGGGGAGGAGGATGTCAGTGGTCCCGTTGACAAGACTGACGGTAACGGCCGGACACGACTACACACCGCCTCCTACCGCGGTGACGCCGCCAGTGTCGATGCCCTTCTGGCCAGGGGCGCCGCTCTGGAGCTGCTCGACCGTTCCGGACAGACGGCCTTGACCCTAGCCGCCCGCCAAGGTCACGCCAATATCGTGACAGCGCTGGTGACGGCCGGCGCATGCGTAGACCACGCAGACCACGAAGGCTGGACGGCTCTCCGGTCCGCGGCCTGGGCCGGTCACACCAAGGTGGTCAGTCTCCTCTTGGACAAAGGCGCCCAAGTGGACCACGCCGACGGGGAGCAGAGGACTGCTCTAAGAGCGGCCTGCTGGGGCGGACATGAGGACATTGTCCGGCTTCTGCTTGACCACCAGGCCGACGTCAACAAAACTGACCACGAGGGTCGGACTGCGCTGATCGCCGCCGCCTACATGGGTCACGTGGAGATCGTGGAGGAGCTGCTTGACCAGGGGGCAGAGATTGACCACGAGGACTGTGACGGCCGCACGGCGCTGAGTGTAGCCTGTCTCTGTGTGCCCGCCAGTGAGGGCCACGAGAGAGTGGTCAGTCTGCTGCTGGAGCGAGGGGCCGAGGTTGACCACACGGACAAAGACGGGTCCACACCGCTCCTTGTGGCCGCGTACGAGGGTCACCCGGGAGTCTGTGACATGTTACTGGAGTGGGACGCCGACGCTGACCACAGTGACGTCAAACATCGGACCCCGCTGTGGGCGGCGGCCTCCATGGGCCATCAGAGGGTTGTGAGACAACTGCTGTTCTGGGGCGCTGCTGTTGACCACATCGACACGGAGGGCCGGACAGTGCTGTGTGTGGCCGCGGCCCAGGGCTCTCAGTCGGTGGTCAGGCAGCTGCTGGACAGGGGGCTGGACGAGATGCACAGAGACAACTCTGGCTGGACGCCGCTACACCTGGCCGCTTACGAGGGACATCAGCAGGTATGTGTGTATGTGTGTGTGTGTTT
>NW_004800275.1:0-4094 GCF_000002075.1 Aplysia californica | reverse complement strand
TGTTATTTAGAAATGGTTAAACGTGTGTTTTCTAATGGAACTAGATTTTTGACCAGGCACGACATTTTCAGCCCTTTTGCCTCGTAGCTCAAAAATAGCCCTGCCGACAACTGGGACCTTTCTCCAGGCGCGCTCACATATTCGGACTCGAGTCCAAATAAAAAAAAGGCCGGCACTATTTCTCCGAACGCTCGGGAAAATAAAGCTGGGTAAAATCCAAGCAGACCGGGTCAATACAATGAAATAATAGAGAAAAATCGGGAAAAATATTAACTCTTTTTATCCTAGCCGTACCCCCACGGACTCTGTACCCGTCCTGGTGCTGCCGCGCCGTATGAGTCGGAAGTCAGTGCGTATAGTTCAAAGTGCTATATTTCTTACATTTACTCTAAGGTTTTAAGGAAATTTGGCAGTTATGTTAGAAATTGAATGTAGTTTTTGTAAATGTATGTGGTTAGGAAATACACCAATAGCACAATGTAGATTTTGAGGTGTATTCCACCCTCGAACGTGACCCTGATTGCAGCGCCCACGACGTCCCATTGGATTTTATAGATCTAGATCCAGCCCTACCCATCGAGCACGAATTCCAGTACCGACCCCTTCACCATGATCGGAATAGCTATTAGATGAGTCTAAGTCCTGTTTCTTATCATCCAAAACGGAATTTACGCATTATTTCAGAGCCACTTTCATCAAATTAGTATCATTCCCCCTCACAACCCAGCGCCACTTCAAAAAGTACTTCGTCGGTCATGAATGTGCGTTTTCGAGACAATTTTCAAGCTTCTATACCCATCAAAAACAAAGAAACCACTGTTCATTGGAAAATTAAAATATTCAGGCAGAGCTAGCATTGCCGTATTTGCGTATTTTGGTAATTACAAGCAGAACTAGCTTCTTTGACGTGACCGTATCGCTGTTCCGAGAATACTCGTAGCCCGGACTGGTCCTCGTTACGAGTATACTCGTAGCCCGGATAAAAAGAGTTAATACGCCAGCAAAAGTGTTAGGCCTAATTTCCCTTCAAATTGAGAAAGAAAAACTATTAACCACTTAACAATTAAAACGCTTTCTACAATATCCATTCAAAAAACATAATTTGAGTTCTAAACACGATATAAAAGCACCCACTGCGTCGAAAGTCGACAAATAAAAGAATTTAAAAAATCCACTCGAATGTCCCTGCATGCGCCATCTTTGTTTACATCCTCCAACAAGTATTCATACGCGCGTTTGACCAATCACAACAACTCGAATACTCCCCTAGCCCCTAGTCATTATAATAGCTCATTTAATCAAATAATGTGTATAGTTTGTATTTACTGACGGTTATTCGAATGACAACTACCCCGACCTTTTAACCATCTTAAATCTCAATGAAATATCTCACAACTTACCTTCCACTGTAAGGACTTCCGTAATGAGCGATCACCCCATCAAACACAATTAAATATAAAGAAGAGGCCTAACCCTAACCCTATACTACCCCTACCCCTACCCCTAGCCCTCAATTCTGCTCTGTCTCATAGTAGTGGTCGACCCCTAACCCTAACCCAAACCCTACCCCTACCCCCACTCCTACCCCTACCCCTAGCCCTCAATACCCCTAGCCCTCAATACCCCTACCCCTACCCCTAGATCTGCCCCTACCCGTAGCCCTCAATTCTGCTCTGTCTCATAGTGGTCGTTACGGAAGTCCTCCCCTTATGGAAGGACTTACCATTTATATTTGGTCCAAAAAAGGTGTTAGGCTGTCCTTGCTGCTGCTATCATCGATTTTTACTCCCAAATCAAAAACAGGAGCATCCTCATCCGATTCATCCATTGACAAAACCACAGAAAGTGAACGGGATGCTTCAGATTCAGAATCCGACGACACAGCAGTCTCAGCAGCCTCTATCTCGGCCCGCGTGTACGTTGCAGTTGCTGTGCTGCTTCTACCCCGCTTTGGGTCTTCCCACAGATTCCCTGGTTCTTCCTGCTGATTTCTCTTTCTCTCCTGTTTCTTTTTCAATTTGTCACGGGCACGCGCCAAAGAATACACTGCATTGATGCCCTCTTTAATAAACACAACAAAAGGGTCCTCAGATTCATTCAAGAATTTCCTCCTGAAAATGAACTCACTAAAATATGTACTTATTAACGTTTTTGCATAACTTGAATGTTTTTTAAAACAGCTTTCAGTTGATTCCAAGTTGTCTCAATGTGGTTGATATGGACGCCTGTCTCGGCGTTTTTGAACTCCCTACTGTGATTCACAGTGTAATGTTGATAGCCAATGTTCTTCAACGTTGAATATCCTTTCCATTCATCGGAAACAATAATGCTCCCAGGCTTGATGTGTTTCTGAATCAACGGAATCAAAGTGTCTGCACTCCTGTTCTCCACAACACTATAAAAACACCTACTTTTGTCTCTCGACTCAATCCCACCAAACACCATCAACACGCTTACCCCTATTGTACTTCCTCCGACCGAATTTAGACTCGTCAATCTCCATCAATACACCCTCTCCTCCTATGCTCTGATACTCGCACTCCTGCAACACGTCAATACGCACTTCCCTGCAGAAGTTAAACCAGTCAACAACTGTATTTTCACTGACTTGAGCTTCTCTAGCAGACAACTTGTTGGAATACTGGTTGCACCAAAAATATGTCAGTTTTAAAATTGTCTCAAAACTCAACTTGGAATCCTCAAACCAGGATCCAAGCCTAATAGAAAACTTCTTCCTGCAGACTCTATTAGAACACCTCCAACAAAATCCTTCTGGATAACCACTGTCTGCAAATTCACAGTACTTTGCACCACAGTCACAAACACAATCAGAAAAATCCAGTAATAACTTATTATAACGCAACCAGTCTCGTAAAACAGCTTTATTAGAAATCAAAACATGAAGGTCAAACACAGTAAACACCATGGTACGAATACAGAAACTAAAGCTTGACACCAATGCAGAAACTAAAGCTTGGCGTGAGTACTCACGCTTTATATACCCTTGCCCTATTTACATGCGTTGATTAGCGTCATTGTCCTAAATATTGCACCTCTTAGCGTCATATAACTCTCATCATTAATAAGGTACCATAAACAAAGCCTTAATAAGCCATGCATTGATTTCTATTTACTCCTCTTATGATCGTTGTTCCCCATATAAAGAATGTAACTTCAAATATTTTCTTCACAATTTGATGGCATATAACATTCTAAACCCATTACATGCAAAAAAAAAACCCTTTCTTTATTAATTGTAGCTAGTTAAACTGCAGATAATTACTATCTCACACAATCATAAAATATTGACCTAATTTAACTAACGGTACTATTACAGTTACAGAATAACAGATTTGACCAGAAGTAGTTCCGGAGAGAGTTCCCAAGTCAGCTAAATTTAGGGAGCAAAAAGTAGTTCCGACCCAATCTGTAAATATTTTTTTGCAATCCTTAACGAGCATTTCAAGTTCTCATTTCAATTTCCTGAACAGCTAAAGTTACACTTTAGCATTTTGTGGGGTCGCTCAATTCATTTTTTAAGTCTTGTCTAGAAACCCAAAACGCCCGTTTTTGTCTTTTTTGACCAATACGTTCTATATAGGAGCCATCCCTTCCATTTATAGCCGTAATATAATCCCGAAATCCCCGCGCATTCATCGGCCGCGATGGGGCCTTTGGCCCCGCTGACCCGATCTGCTTGGATCCAGCCTAAAGCTGGGCACTATTTCTCCGAACGTTCGGGAAAATAAAGCTAGGCACTATTTCTCCGAACACTCTGAAATCACATCCTTTCCCGCAAATTTCGGATATAATATAGATCTATAATTATAGTATAGGCCTATCAAAGATTGTTCGTAGGCCTATACAATGTGGTTCAATCGGTCCAAAAAATGTCCGCAGTAAATATTTATATAAAGAAATGCTATAATTCCAAACAGTTTTTCGCTACAGATATGACGTGTTGCCTATGAGGAGTGCTGCTCTTAAACGTAAGGTGTTGTGTTCACTCTGTTCACTCGTGTGCTATCTAGATCTAGATCTACGAAGGGTTATTGATAACGACACATAGAACTAGCATCTGCGTTTGTCACTGC
>NW_004800274.1:1927-4075 GCF_000002075.1 Aplysia californica | reverse complement strand
AGAGAGAGAGAGAGAGAGAGAGAGAGAGAGAGAGAGAGAGAGGAGAGAGAGAGAGAGAGAGAGAGAGGGTAGAATAATTTCCGGTATACATGTATATCTAAAGGCTAGTGTTCGAGAGTAGAATGATTCAGAGTGAATCATTTCGGGTATATATCTATAGGCTTGTTTACAAGGGTAGAATCATTTCGGGTATATACTTCCTTCTTCCTTCTTTCCTTCTGCCTCTACAACATGTACACCACAGTCCAAAGGGAGGCTCTCGTGGCCTAGAGGTTAAGGTGTTCGCCTCTCATTCAAAGGTTCCGGGTTCGAATCCGGGAAGCGACGGAAAATTTTTCTTCTGTAAAATTATCTCCTTTCACCTTTTTTCCTTCTCTCTTGCAATGTTCTGTCGCCTGCTTTCGTCTACACTTTCTGCCCCCATCCCCTCACCTCCTTTACCCCCTCCTCTGGGCCTCTGAATTTTTCTGCAGCCTTTCTACTGCTACTCCTTGGCTCCTTCTTATTTCTGTCTTTCGGCCACACCCCTGACCTTTTGGGAGGAAAGATCTAAACCTAGCCTTCTCGGAAAAGGGCAAAAAATCCCGGAGGTCCCGTGTGCAAGTTGTGCACGTTAAAGATCCCTTGGTGGTCTAAAATCGATAAGAGTAGGCTTTGGCCGTCACTCGGGGAAAATTTAAAATTTCCTACCAATTTAAAATGTTTGGTCTGTTCCGTGCGCTCACATGACCTTATGCAGTTGCGAGCGCCGTAAAACATTTACAAAGAAAAAAAAACCAAGGAAAAAACAAAACACTCTTCCGCCTCCCGCCGGAACCGGCCCTCACTGGCTCACGGGGCTTGGTCCGTCACTCACCCACAAACCACAGGGCTGGGTCCTTCACTCACTCACAAACCACGCATCATATCTCCGATGTCAAAATACACCGGCACCCAGCTGTGACCCACGCCATATCATTTATCAGCTCCGGGCGAAAGAAGGGTATAGGGTAGAGCAATACAACTTTTAGTTCTAGTATTGGTTTTAGTAAGAGTTTTGCGGCACTTGCAACACTATAAGGTCATATAAGTAGGGAGAGGGGTGGGGTTGGTTGTGTCGCCATTTTTCCTTATATGCGTATTTTTTCTCCATTTTATTATTTTGTTTTTACCTATATTTTGCTTATCGTTTTGTTTATTAATTGTTCTTTTTTCCGAACACTAGATCTAGATGTGTTACAAGAGAGTAACAAATATAAAAAGAGAAGGAGGAGGGATCAGGACGATAGGTGTTTGATAGGAAAGAAGGAGCAAACCATACTATAGCACCCTCCAACCACCCACACGTCACTTTTCAAAATATAAAAATATAGATAATATGAGCACAGGGGAAGAACGCGCAGACACAAACGGGAAATCAAGAGGCTGTCAATTTGAAAAGCTTGTCGACTCATACACGCACTTCAGTTTGACTTGTGGTTTATTTTTATTGGTAGTTGAAAGGGAAGTCCAAACAATTATAATACAGTCTAACCAGCCCACAGTTGAACAGAAATTGAAACCACCACCACGATTTCCAGTTTCTGACTGTCTGGGTTTTTTCCCCCCCACTGCTCTTTAATTATTACGCTGTATTTGAGTATGTTTGTTTTGATTTGTTGGAGTAAAGAGAAGCGTTATTACCGACACAAAAAAATGGTTAATTAGTTCTGAGGAAAAGGTAAGACAGACAAAAAAAGAAATAAGAGGGAAAGTTTTAAAAAAATGAAGACCCACCCGTGGCGCCCTCCAACCACCCGCAGTATTTGAGGAGAGAAGTAAGACTTAGAAATAAGAACAGCACCAATACTTGCAGGGCTTCTATGTCGGGTGTGACGACAAAATAATGGCAACATTATAAAACTATCATTTCATATAGTAAATAAACGACGGGAAGAAAGAAAACAAAACATCACAAAAAGATTGATAAGGTTGCTGCTCTCGTATAGTATAGTTAGGAATAGGAAGATAAGTCGCTTGGTGTGCGTGGATAAAAACAAAAAACAAAAACAAAAAAAAAACAGAAAAGGGGGAAATATTGTAAAAGTAAGGGTGATGGGAGAGAGAAACCATACAAGAGTGGCAAGAGTGAGTGCCTTTTTTTTCTCTTTTTTTTTTGGGGGGGGGGGG
>NW_004800274.1:0-1590 GCF_000002075.1 Aplysia californica | reverse complement strand
CTGCCCACCCCACCCAGCAGTAATGGGTACCTGACTTGGAGTTGGGGAAGTAAAGGCGGCGCGAAAAGGAACTGGCCACCTTACCACAATATGCTGAGGAAGTTGTCTCACTAACAAGACAATCCCCAATGTCCGGATCAGATGCGGGAACAACTTTCCTTTTTTATTACCCGCAATATTTGGTCGCTTTCAAGGACAAGCGGGCTAACCCAGATTTCGGGAGTCTCAAGAAATCTTGACCAACACAAAAAGTGGGCATTGTTCTACCTATAGGAGAAGTTTGGTTTCATTGGTGTGTATATTTGTTAGGTTATCGAGAAAACACTCCTTGTCTTTTAAAGAAACTGAACAAGGGGCAAAAGCTTTACCTTCGATTTTCTCAAAACAGCGTTTTTCGGGAAAGCTCGCTTGTGCTTAAAAGCGACCATTTACGCCATCTAGTGTCGGAACCGCCTATTTTGTACGTCTCTTTTCATTTCGCACACACTAAACAAACTCTTCTTAGACTGTTTGGTTTTATTTTACAAAAAGTTTTCCGGCACTTGCAACACAGGCCATAATATAAGTGTCGAACATTAGAGGTGTTACAAGAAAGTAACAAACACAAATCAGAAGGAGAAATATGGACCATAGAATGCCTGATAGGAAAAAAGGAGCAAACCACACCAGAGCATCCGTCAACCACCCACAGAGAACCTTTCTTAGACGCCAAACTTCTTTTTTAAAAAGAACTGTTTCTTGAGCTATTCGTGTGGTTTCCTAGGTTCGGTATTTTGTAGGGTTGAGGGTGCGCATGTGTGTGTGTGTGGGGGGGGGGGAGGTTAGTTGTTGATTTCGCCATGTTTGCTTTATGCGTATGGGTTATTTTTTTCTATTTAAGGCCCTACTATTTTGTTTGTAGCTATAATGTATTTTGTTTATCGTTTTGTTGCATGTTCGTTTATTCTAATTTTTTCCTTTTTTTCCTCTAAGGTATGTGTTTTTTTTTGGGGGGGGGGGCATATTATGTGTCTGTATGTTTGCCTTCCGTCTGTGCTGTAATTAAACAATCTCCCACATTGACATGCAGCCATCCCTTTTCTGCCAGACATTTCGGGAGGTAGTTTTGCCGGTACGGATCATCGCTCAAACCTTGACAGACAGGGCGAAGTGCAAGTTGGTCTCCGGATCTTCCTTCGTTTTTGTTTTTGATTTTTTGTTTTGTTTGTTTTGTTGGGTTTTTTTCCAAAACATCGGGAGATAAAAAAGTTACCACAGCATAATATAGCTTATAGTAAGCACGTCAGTTCGAAGGAGAAAAACAAAAGTGTTCCAATGCAGAGTTTATGTTTGAAAAATATTTAGTTTTAGTAAAAGTTTTACGGCACTTGCAACACAATAAGGTCATATAGGTGCCAAAGATTAGAGAGGTGTTACAAGACAGTAACAAACACAAAAAAGAAGGAGGGGAGATATCGACGATAGATTATGTTTGATAGGAAAGAAGAAGCAAACCACACAAGAGCACTCACCAACCACCCACAAAATCAAAGCGTTCCAATGCAGAGTTTATGTATCAAAATTATGAGAAATAAAATCCAGCCCTCCACC
>NW_004800273.1:2487-4097 GCF_000002075.1 Aplysia californica | reverse complement strand
AGAAAGAGAAGTGAGCTTCATCTCTCTCATGTCCCATTACTTACATCTCCTCCACGTATCCCGAGGCCTACCCCTGCCTCGTGCTCCCTGTGGGTTCCATTGCAGTGACTGTCTTGTGATGTTCCCGCTGGGCTTTCTGAAGTGTGTCCCATCCAACGCCACTTTCTTTGTCCTATTTCTGTTTCTATATCCTTTTGTCCTGTCCTTTCTCATAGCTCTTACTTACTTTTCTGATCCAGCGGCCATTTGGGTTCTAGCCCTTCGGTCTGTCGATATGGCAAAGAATTTGCAGGTTTTAATCAGCTGTGCTTTGTCGCTGTGTAGAGTATTTCTGATGTCTGGGGAGGCAGGTAGGTAGGTGCTACGCAGGTCATAAAGTGCTGGGCAGTTAAAGAGGTGGTGTGGTACTGTTTCATCCTGGCAGTCGCATAGCTCTTCATCTCTTAAACAAAAGTCGAATGACTCTACGTAATCAAGCACGTCTGAGAGACACATACTGTTGGAATGTCTCAAAAGATCTTTTCGATCCGCGCTTTCTTTCGATCTTATGACCAAGCAAACAAACATACATACAAACAAGCAAACAAACCCATAAACAAACAAACAAACAAAACAAACGAATGAACGAACAAACGAATGCACGAAAGAAAGAACGAACTAACGATCGAATGAGGGATCGAACGAAAGAACGAACAAACGATCGAATGAGGGAACGAACGAAAGAACGAACAAACGATCGAATGAGGGAACGAACGAAAGAACGAACAAACGATCTAATCGAATGAGGGAACGAACGAAAGAACAAACGATCGAATGAGGGAACGAACGAAAGAGCAAACAAAAGAACGAATAATCACACAAACACACAAGAGATCTAATCCTTTTTCATTGAATAGTTAACCGGATTTTGACTCCCGATCCTGCCCAGCTCTGTCTGAGAGTTCGCTTCGCTCGCTTCCGCGAGAGTTGAACAACGACGGGGGACACACACGCACATACACAAACACACGCATACACACGACAGCACCGGATCAATGAACGCGCGTTGCGTGCTTTCTCTTAACTCACCCGAGCCACTCTGGTTGTTATAGGGAATGAGTGAAAAACAAAAGCTATTGAATGAAATAATTATCATTACAGTAAGCAAAATAATTGTTAGAAAATTATCGTCATACGGGTTAGTCGCTGTAGCCTATGTGAAATGTTTAATGAAGTTGAGCTGTGTTGTTCATTTTCTGCTACTTGCAGGGATGTAGATCTATGTAGCCTATGATGTGTGTATTTATTTTGGTATAGGACTTCGCAGATCGTAGTGCCGTCCGACTGTTGCCATTCCTGGGTGTATATTGTGTAGCAAAGAGTTCCTGGTGTGTAGTGTGTAGTGTGTAGCAGAGAGTTCCTGGTGTGTAGTGTGTAGTGTGTAGTGTGTAGCAGAGAGTTCCTAGTGTGTAGTGTGTAGCAGAGAGTTCCTGGTGTCAAGTGTGTAGTGTGCTGTGTTGTTGGTGTTGACAAGGCAGGGATGAGCCGAGCCGGGACACGGACTTTCACGAGGAGACTGAAGCCTAGAGCACACGGTGAGAGAGAGAGAGAGAGAGAGAGAGAGAGAGAGA
>NW_004800273.1:0-2056 GCF_000002075.1 Aplysia californica | reverse complement strand
GAGAGAGAGAGAGAGAGAGAGAGAGAGAGAGAGAGAGAGAGAGAGAGAGAGAGGATTGGGGGTTGGGGTGAAAGAAAGAGAATGGGGTGGTTTGGGTGGATGGCAGGTGTATTCAAAGGGGGCATTCAACGTATGTGAATGAATGACAAAAAGTCATAACTTTTGTGTAACGACCAAAGAGGGTTTGTAACAACTGCTGCCGTCCTTCCGTCTATGTCATTCTGTCTTGGTGGAGTGGGTGCGGATAGCAAGCCTAAACAAATTACAAATCGCGCTCTTTCATACTATCGACTCGCGAGGAAAAAGTGCGCGTGAACTTGATCTAATCTACAATAATATAAAGTCCTCATCTGTTTCACTCTGTCATTCAATCGACTCGCGTGGAACAGGTGCTTGTTTACTACATAGATAGATCTAACACGACGGTTCACAACATCATCTGCTGCTTCATCACTCTGTAAGTTGTGACTGTCGGATGTTGGCGGAGATCAGATCAGTGATCAGATCGACGACTTCAGGCTGAGACTCATACGGTGTAGCAGATTTCTTAGATTAGATCGTCTCGGCACCCTCTCGAAGGTCTTCACATGTTCACAGTTTGTTCGTTTGTGTCTCAAATGACGGGGCAGTGAATATCGATATCTGCGGTGTTGTGGAGTTTGTGAGTAGGCCTATATATATATTATATCTATTGATCTTCTGCAGCACTGCATCGTGAGCACTCATGTGTAAAGGTGAAAGGTCAAAGGCGAATTCCGCGTGCAGGTGCTTGCACTACTATTAAATTTTGAAATTAATTAATTAATTAATTAGTTTATTTATTTATTCAATGATTGATTGATTGATTGATTGTTATTATTTAACATTATTGTTATTATTAGTATTATTATTGTTATTGTTGTTATTATTATTATTATAATTGTTATTACTATGATAATGATTATGTTGATGATTATTATTAGTACTGTTGTTTAACTGTAGGCCTATGTGCTTTTACGCCCCCATTGACACAGTTTAGATCCTTTAGGAGACGGGCCAAATCGGGCTTAGAAAAATGCAACATCGAAGCAAATGTCCGAGATAGCGAGATAGTCGGTGCACATTTTTTCCCCACGCGGGAATTGAACTCGGATCTCCCGCCTGCGACATTTAAGCGCCTAAGCGTTACATCGCAGACGCCCGTGTTCATGACTGTGCCGATCAGAGCACCTTCAGGTGTGCCTGAGAATAATTATAATGCTCTTACAATGTTTATATTTTTTGGTAAGTGTTTTACGGCGCTGGCAACTGCATAAGGTCACATGAGCGCGTGGGACACACCAAACATTTTCAGTCGGTAGAAAATTTTGATTTTTGCCCGGGTGGCGACCGAAGCCTACTGTTATCGATCTTAGACTACCAAGGGATCTTTAACCTGCGCAACTTGCACACGGGACCTCCGAGATTTTTCGTCCTTGTCCGAGAAGGCTATGTGTAGATCTATCCTACCAGAAGATCAGGGGTGTGGCTGAAAGACAGCAGAAAGAAGGAGCTGGGGCAACGGAGTTGAGGGGGGTCCAGACTCTTTTTGCAGCCTTTCTACTGCTACTCCTTGGCTCCTTCTTTATTGGAAAGGGTGGTATTTTGTTTTTGTATTTAATTGTATGTGCTTTATTTATATGAATAGGCTACCGATTAGTTCGGAACTACTGCTGAGTGTGGTATGGTATAAGCGCGCCAGCATTGATAATGTAGAAGCGAACTGTGTGCTGGTTTTATAATGTTATTTTCCAAATTTAAAAATCAATTGTTTTGCAACAGCTTAATTTACATTACCATCATGTTTTTGCATTTGTGTTTTTCTTTCGTTTGATTGTATTATTATGTAATTTTTAACTCACCCTCTTTCTTTTAACAATTTTCTCGGAACAAATTGCCCACAATAAGAGCTAAGACCGACAACTATTCTTCAGTCTTGAATAAAGGTGTGGTTTGGGGGTAGAGTAGGTATCTATTTCTGTCGTGTCTTACCAATAGTTTTTTGTTCGTGCATGTGTGTGCGTGAGTGTGTGTGCAT
>NW_004800272.1:3054-4102 GCF_000002075.1 Aplysia californica | reverse complement strand
AAATATTCATCTTATTACTTGAAAAACAATTTATTATTATTATTACTATAGCCTCACCCTGGTGGCCATCAAGTTTCCGTCGCAGCTGTAGAAGAAGAGCTGGCCCTCGGACACCGGGGTGGCGCCCACTACCATCTCCATCAGCGAAGTCTTACCGGAACCTGGGAGGCCCAGCACACACACACGGTCGCCCCGCCCCACACACACGCTCACGTTGTCCACCACTCGATGGCCCAGCCGCAGCTTGGTCAGGTTCTTCAGCACTATAGGCTCTGGGGTTAGGGCAGTGTTGGGGGAGAGTTTTACGGCGCTTGCAAGCATAAATAGGTCAATAGAGTTCGAGGAATTTTGTTTTAAGGTTTAGGAAGTGTTTTAAGGCACTTGCAACACAATAGGGTCGTATAAGTGTCGAAGATTAGAGGTGTTACAAAAGAGTAACAAACACAAACAAGAAGGAGGAGAGTTAATGGCGATAGATGTTTCCTAGGAAATAATGTTTTTGTTTGTTTTAGTAGACGTTTTACGACGCTCGCAACTGCATAAGGTCAAATTATGAGCGCCAAGGGGTGGACGTCAACAGAGACGTCCTTACATAGAATCAGACTTACTCTGCTCACCTCTCTAGCTTCAACAGCACAAAGTCTGCTTCGACTATCAAGGCATCCCGGAAATAGCAGTTCACAAGAGAGTGAAAAGAAAATAGAGGAAATATGACGATAGTAAGGATGAGGAAAGAAAAAGCAGCAGTTCCCCCTATGTTGTTCCGGCACAGTATGAGCATGACATTGATAAATCAGCCCATTTACAATTTTACTGTGTATAAGAATATGTTGCTATCCCCACCACCACCCCCCCCCTTTTGAAAATGAGGTAAAGACAACTTCAGTCAGTAGCACTGCCCTGGGTGGTATTTTTGGGGGGCGGGGTTTAGTTATTGTTAAAAAAAGCATGAAACACTGTTTTTTCTCTTTCCTGGAAAATGTTGCTATCTGGGCTGCGCACAGTTGAACAACTATTGCTATAGCCTCGCCCTTGCCCCCACAACATT
>NW_004800272.1:0-1842 GCF_000002075.1 Aplysia californica | reverse complement strand
GTAGTAGTAGTAGTAGTAGTAGTAGTAGTAGTAGTAGTAGTAGTAGTAGTAGTTGTAGTATCTAAATTGTGTTGATGGGGCCATAAAAACACCTACATTAAAGAAATGTATAAGTCCAGATTGCTCGTCTCCAATGAGTTTTTTTGTGGGTGGTTGGCGGGTGCTCTGATGTGGCTTGCTCTTTCTTTCCTATCAAACATCTATCGTCCTGATCTCTCCTCCTTCTTTTTTTTGTTTTTGTTATTCACTTGTAACACCTCTAATCTCCGACATTTATATGACCTTATTGTGTTGCAAGTGCCGTAAAACTCTCACTAAAACTAAAGCGATGTTTTTGTGTGATTATCTTATCTTAAGTGTTCACCTGTGTGGGTGGTTTGTAGGGGCTCTGGTGTGGTTTACTTCTTCTTTCCTATCAAATATCTATCGTCCTGATCTCTGCTCCTCCTTCTTTTGTGTGTATGTTACTCTCTTGTAACACCTCTAATCTCCGGCACTTATAGGACCTAATTGTGTTGCAAGTGCCGTAAACGCTTTCTAAAACTAAAGCGATGTTTTTGTTTTTGTTTGTTTTCTCGTGTGAAAACGTCCAAGTGTGAACTTTGACCGGATGACCAACGTAACTTCCGTCTCCGTCAAGACCAGGCTCGTGGCCTAGAGGTTAAGGTGTTGGCCTCTCATTCAAAGGTCTCGGGTTCGAATCCGGGTAGCGACAGAAACATTTTCTTCTCTAAATTTGTCTCCTTTCACCTCATTTCCTGCTCTCTAGCAAAGTTCTGTCGTCTGCTTTCGTCTCCTCTTTCTGCCCCCACCCCCTCACCTCCCTTGCCCCTGCCTCTGGGCTCCTGACTCTTTCAGCAGCCTTTCTACTGTTGCTCCTTCACTTCTTCTTACTGCTGTCTGTCAGCCACACCCCTGATCTTCTGGTAGGAAAAATCTACACCTAGCTTTCTCGGACAAGGGCGAAAAATCTCGGAGGGCCCGTGTGCAAGTTCCGCACGTTTAAAGATCCCTTGGTGGTCTAAAATCGATAAGAGTAGGCTTCGGCCGCCACCCGGGCAAAATTCAAAATTTCCTACCAACTGAAAATGTTAAGTGTGTCCCGCGCGCTCATATGACCTATGCAGTTGCGAGCACCGTATAACACTTTACACAAAAAAAAAAGAAAAAAAGAAAAAAAGACCAGGATCATCGCTATCTCAGAACTACAAAGTTCTGTCTGACATTTTGGGCCGTTTTGAGTCACTAAGACCGTGAAATAACGTGCTACCATGAGATACGAGTATTGCAATAGTAGGTACAGTCGGATGCATGCAGGGCAAATGTAGGCACAACTGTGTTCAAGCATTGTAAAATTAGGCACTACCGTGAGATGAAAGCATGACAAAATTAGGCACAGTTCGGTTGAAGCCTTGCAATGTTAGGTACGGTTGAATGAAAGAATTACAATATTAGGTACAGTTGGACGCATGCAGGGCAAATCTAGGTACAATTGGGTTCATGCATTGTAAAACTAGGTACAGTTAGATGAAAGAATTACAGAATTAGGTAGGCCTACAGTTCTGTTGAAGCATTACAATATTAGGTACAGTTGGATGAAAGCAATAACATCAGGTACAGTTTGCTTAAAATCGTCACAATATTAGGTACAGTTCTGTTGAAGCATTACACTTTTAGGTACAGTTGGATGAAAGAATTACAAAATTAGGTACGGTTGAAAGAAAGTATAACATATTATCAGGTACAGTTGATATGAAAGCTGCTGGACAATCACTTAAGACAGTGAAAATAAAATAGAAGCAACAGAAATGTGGTTTCTTAGGAGACTGCTAAGAGTATCGT
>NW_004800271.1:3222-4116 GCF_000002075.1 Aplysia californica | reverse complement strand
TTACACCTCCGCCCCCCAGCAACCTCGCCTCGTAAGGTCATATGAGCTCACGGGAAACATTCAACTTTTTCAGTTGGTAGGGAATTTTGCATTTTGTCCAGGTGGCGACCGAAGCCTACTCTTATTGATTTTGAACCACCGAGCAACCTTTAACGTGCGTAACTTGGCGTTCGCTATAATCAAAGATCGTACATAACAAGATCGTTCACTCAGCCAAAATAAAGTGGCCGCGGAAGTCCGCGCATTGGTTCAGATGGCGTTGCAGTCTTTGTCTTGAAGCTCTCTTTCGTTTCTCCAGAAGAAGAATAGGAATAGCACAGTTTGTTAATTTCGCTTTTATTGTTTTTCACACAAATAGGGTAACTCTGTTCGCAAAGTCCGCGCTTTTTCGAAGAGGGCGCCACCGAATTCTGAGGACACTTTTTTAATTGGCTCAAAGAGAGGAGTGAATTATCTTCATAGAGTTATTATCTTAAGTTATACACGATCTTTGCTATAATGTAGCGTTCACTAATAATAGAACACACTGGCCGCGTTCACTAGCAGCGCCGGGCGCAGATATGTTGTTGTGTGTTCGTCTTTGGTGCGCAATCTGGAAGCGTTTACGGTGACTTATCTCTCGTTTAGCGCACCCTGTCGCACCGCGCGCACCGCACCGCACCGCACCGCACCGACGCGCACCGTTGATTGGGCAGTGCCGGAGCTCCTGCTGGCAGGAAGCGATCCTAATCTAAAACAGGAGACCGCACGCTACCTCAGAGCCACAACGTTCTATCTGCTCAGTGCCTCGTTTTGAGAAATTTGACGTACCATTCATTCGTACCAACGGCAGTGAGGTTAGTGAACACACAGTGCTACAAATGAAACCGAGAGAGAGAGAGAGAGAGAGAGAGA
>NW_004800271.1:0-1126 GCF_000002075.1 Aplysia californica | reverse complement strand
GAAGACGTCGAAAGACGAAAGAATAATTGCTGGATTTTTTTGTTTTGTTTTGTTGGAGTTTTTTGTTTTTTTGTTTTTTTCAAATGGCCGAGTGTAAATACATGTTGAATTGCCAGACGATTGCTTGAAAAAAAAGTTAAAGCGGGATGCACGCTCGCTCTATTTTTTTGTCTAGTCGTGTATGAATGTGAATATTATGTTTCTGGTCCCCTGTTAAGGGTCTTCTTATCTCCCCTCCTTCTTTTTTGTGTTTGTTACTCTCTTGTAACAACTCTAATCTTCGGCACTTATATTATGACCTTATTGTGTTCCAAGTGCCGTAAAACTCTTACTTACTTACTAAAACGGAGATGTTGTTGTCGGGCGTGGGCCGGGTGTGTCGTTTTTTTGGATCGCCATGATTATTGTGCCTTTGATATTTGAAGTTTGGTTTTATCTGTTCGATTTTGGTGAAAGAATATACATGTAGATCTAATCACCCGATTCGATTTCGGTCGAACAAATTGTTCTATTTTTCTGGGGCCAGTCAAACGCAACCTTTTTGAAGAATTATTAGATAGAGTTGGCTGAACCCACTCTTGGTAAAGTATGTGTAGTGTGTGTGTGTGTGTGTGTGTGTGTGTGTGTGTGTGTGTGTGTGTGTGTATGTGTGTGTGTGTGTGAGAGAGAGAGAAAGAGAGAGAGAAAGCAAGGGTTTGTGTGTGTGTGTGTGTGTGTATCATCAGCCTGTACGTCAGAGTGACCACGTGCGCGTGTACGTGTGCGTGAACACACGTGTCTCTATGAAAATTTCTCCCTTTACCTCCCTTTTATAACACGGTCCTCTAACAATCAACACGACAGTATGCGTCGATTCCAACCCGATTCGACCCGATCCGATCCGACCCGATTCAAAGTAGTGTGCGCCCCGCATAAGCCTACGTACTGGTCACGTGAGCGTGGTGAGGACATGCTGCATTGTCTCGCCCAAAGTCCTCACGGCCCGATAGCTTGACGTGATGACAGATAAAGCTTGCTCATATTCCAAAGGATTTGCTTGAGTTGGTTTGAAAAGAGATCAGTTTTCAGTTTTGATTGAGGATTTTTTCGTCATGCTTCTTGTTATTCCATTCTCCCCCCCCCCCCC
>NW_004800270.1:2709-4110 GCF_000002075.1 Aplysia californica | reverse complement strand
GATGTGACTACAGATCAGACAACAGATGTGACTACACAGGCAACAGATCAAACAACAGATGTGACTACAGATCAGACAACAGATGTGACTACACAAGCAACAAATCAAACAACAGATGTGACTACACAAGCAACTGATCAAACAACAGATGTGACAACACAGGCAACAGATCTAACAACAGATCTAACAACAGATCAAACAACAGATCGAACAGATCAAACAACAGATCTTACAACAGATCAAACAACAGATCAAACAGATCAAACAACAGATCTGACAACAGATCAAACAACAGATCAAACAACAGATGTGACAATAAAAGCAACAGATCAAACAACAGATCTAACAACAGATCAAACAATAGATCAAACAGCTGATCAAACAGCAGATCTTACAACAGATCAAACAACAGATCATACAACAGATCAAACAAGAGATGTTACTACGCTGACATCTGATCAAACAACAGACGTAACTACACAGGCAACAGATCAAACAACAGATCTAGCAACAGATCAAACTACAGATGTAACCACACTGACATCTGATCAAACAACAGATCAAACAGCAGATGTGACTACACAGGCATTAGATCAAACAACAGATCAAGCAACAGATCAAACAACAGATCAAACAACAGGTCTTACAACAGTTCAAACAACAGGTCAAGCAACCGATCAAACATCAGATTTGACTACACAGGAAGCACATCAAACAACAGATGTGAAAACACAAGTAACAGATCAAACAACAGAGGTGACAACAGATCAGACAGCAAATTTGACTACACAGGAAGCACATCAAACAACAAATCAAACAACCGATATGACAATAAAAGCAACAGACCAAACAACAGATCAAACAACAGATCAAACAACAGATCAAACAACAGATCAAACAACAGATCAAACAATAGATCAAACAACAGATATGACTAAACAGGCCACAGATATGACTACACAGAACCCAAATGTCACCTCGGAAGTTACCGCAACAACCACATCTTCGGACACAACGGTCCTGTCATTTGGAACATCAACGCCTCATAATCTACCAACTGGCCTCTCCGGTTCAACAACTCTCAGAGCACCTACTCCAAACGCTACAAAGTCTGTCGATCCAGCAGCCACTGTGACATCTGGCCCAGACACAAGGCCACCCATAACGTCAGTGACGGAATCCACCAGCGTCATTGTGTCATCTCCAGCCGTACCAACTCTTGCTTCTACTTCATCGGTTCCAACTACGTCAGAATCTCTACCCACCGAGACGGCTGTGTTGGAAACAGATATAGATTACAGTAAGTTGACCGACTAGCAGGTCATAATCTATAGTTTTATGGTACTGGCTACAGAAATGATAATGATAATTATGATAATGGTGATGATTATAATAATAATA
>NW_004800270.1:0-1495 GCF_000002075.1 Aplysia californica | reverse complement strand
GAGCTTCTGCTGTTGGTATATAGAGCTCTGACATTATCTAACATTTGTCCTCTGACGCCATACTTTTCGAGTGTCTTCCCGAGCTTTGTATTGTTTACTCTGTCAAAAGCCTTCTCCTGGTCTATAAAGACGATGTTGGATTCATTGTTGTGTTGGGTTGTTTTCTCGCATATCTGTCGTAATGCGAATACGGCATCCGTGCATCCTCTTCCCTTTCGGAATCCAAACTGAGCTTTGCTCAGATTTGTCTCTACAATAGGTCTTATGCGCTGCTTGAATATCTTGGCATACATTTTTCCTGAGTGGCTTAACAATGAGATGCCTCTATATGCAGTGCAGTCGCGTTTATTGCCTTTTTTTCAATAATGGTACCACTATGGCTTTCTGTCAGTCTTCTGGGCATTTTCTTTGTTCCCAAGCTCTGTTGAAAATACGCCTCAGCCACAGTATACCGGTGTTTCCACAAGCTCTTATGGCTTCCGCTGTGATATCATCTGGTCCCGGGGCTTTGTTCTTGGGGCTGGTCTTAAGTGCCTTTTCTATTTCAATAATAATAATAATAATAATAATGATGATATTTAAATACATACATATTCACCCGTAATTTGACAAAGAACACATGCACTAGAAGACAATCACTGTGGTTACTGATATCACGTTTTGTTGGAAGAAAGACCAAACGAGTTGATAAAATGTGATTTTAACAAAGTTAATGTATTTTTAAAACCAGATTTAAATGGGGTCAAAGTGGTACTTGCTGAAAACAATTACGATAGCGTGTTTGGAGATTACTTGTATGTTTCAGTATATAATAGGTATCTATACTTTTATGTAACACAATATTTATGTAGGCACAATGTTACGCCATTGTAAGTAAAAATTCCCAACGTAAATCAATTAAAGTGCTGGTTTTACAAGGCAAAGCCCTAAGTTGTTTTGTTTCTTTAATTAATAGACCGTTATTTTCAACATAGAATTTATACTTCTGTAGTAAGAAAGGTGTTTAGGTGCCAGGTCTTTTAAACACTTGTAGCACACTGCAACTTTGTAATAAACACAAGGAAATTAAAGCAAATATTCTGCTGCTTGTTTCTGTGTCTCAGTTCAATAATGTCAGGCATGGGTTTTGAATTTTGAAGAAACGAGAGTTGCACGTTCATTGTGGCCCAGAATAGCGCTTGCTATTTCCTGGAATATTTCCATTTTTAGGACTGGCTTGTTTAGAAAAGAAAAAGGAATACATGTTGTCTATTCCAGAGAACAGTGTGCTTGTGATCCCCTTTGATCTCCGCTTTAATTTGGATTTCACGGAAGATCTGAAGTCACCTTCATCAGCCAAGTATAAAGAGCAAAAACGACTGCTCTCTGAGCAGGTGAGTGAACAACATAGGCCAGAACTCATTTCGCACAAACACAGACATACACATACACGCGCGTGCACACACACACACACACACACACACACACACACACACACACACACACACACACACAC
>NW_004800269.1:2359-4114 GCF_000002075.1 Aplysia californica | reverse complement strand
ATGCTTCAATAGGTTGAAACCCTCCCCATATTGCACATCCCTCATTCGGGTTTTATAAGATGTAGAGAAAGGGGGAAAAGTCCAAAACATTATAAAGCCTTTTCTCTGTATTTCCACAGTCCGAAAGGTTGCAACACACTTTATATTATGTAACTGTTAAATCTCTGACGAAAACACCCTTTATAAGAAGCCACCTTTTCTCATCAATGTGGGCTCTAATTCCCGTTAAACATAGTTTAACAATGACTTAAAATGTCCTAGCTCCCGTTAAATATAGTTCAACATAGTTTAACAATGACTTATAATGTTCTAGCTCCCGTTAAATATAGTTCAACATAGTTTAACAATGACTTAGAATGTTCAAGCTCTCGTTAAATATAGTTCAACATAGTTTAACAATGACTTAGAATGTTCTAGCTCCCGTTAAAAATAGCCCAACAAAGACTTGAAATGCCATATTATTATCTTCACTCACCGCTCTGTAGACTAACTCACATTTCTGATCTACGAAAGGATAAGTTGTCACCTTTTCACTTTCTGTTTAAGATGCCTACTGCTCAAAGTCCCGTTGATTGGCAGTTTGAGTCCTTTGACACGGCATGCTCTCAAGATGTATCTGTTGCCACCTCTTAGTCTTTTGTTGAATCAACGCAGAAAATGTTTACCCATGTGGGATCTTCACGGCGAAAAATAAAGAATTTTTTTGTTTGGTTATCAGACAATGGAGTATTATTTATTATCTGTATGCTTCTATTTTTTCTTTCTTTCCGGAGGTACTCTGAGCTGTTGTGATGTGACCTGCTTTGTTTTCTTAATAAAACTCAGATGATCAGAAGAACATTGTTGCATTAATTTCCTGCAACAATAACGTATCTCTACAACAGTCTGTAATTGTGTCACGGCGCGGTGGTATCAGGCGCTCGTCAATCTTTGGATATAATATTATGGAGTTGTATTGGTATTGTATTGGTTCTTTTGTCTAGCTTTTAGTGAAAAAAACCCACCCATCTATCCGGAATAGAAGTTGAGATATTTGCGATTGAAAGAGGTGAGGGGTGTCCGAGGTAAAATCTGGAAGAAGATGGCCGCCAAAGTTTAATGACTTCCAAAGCTTGATGACTTCTAAAGCTTGAATGTCCCTGAAAACTGCAAATTGACATTTTTTGTGGTGACTTTGGTCAGCTTTATTCAGTAAAATCCACTCAAAAGTAAATTTTTGGATTGGACATAAAAAGTGGTGGGGAAAAAATAAAAAAACGGGCAGAAAGATCCCGGTTTCTTTGATTTAATTATTTTGACGAGCGCCTGATTACACCACTATGCCTCCCAATGTTTGTGGAGGTTTCATGCCTCCATCGACACCTTTAAGTCATTGCCTAAGAAACCGACTGCTTTGACCGTACCTGTCAGGGAGAACCCAGGCTGAAAGATGAAAATGAATTAATGGTATAGGTTTAACGCCCCCATCAACACAATTAGGTTATTTAAGAGGCAGGACCTCCAAGTTTACCGTCCATCTCCGAAAGGACTGAGCCAAATGTGAAGCGTGCTGACAAAATGAGTTACTTCTCGGATTCAAGCCTTAAGGAAATAGATACATCAAGCTTGTAAGTGAAGTCTTTACAATTTATTTGTTTGAATTAATAAAATACAGGTTATAGTTAAAGAATATGGCTTCAACAGAAAAATCTACAAATTTGACGATAACGTCGATTTTTGGCCAATATCCCCGCTTGTTGATTTCGAGAAGTAACA
>NW_004800269.1:0-1586 GCF_000002075.1 Aplysia californica | reverse complement strand
AGAGAGAGAGAGAGAGGGGGTTACAAAGAAAAGAAGGATAAAAAGGGGTGTTCCTAGAGAGAGGCATACAACAAAAAAGAAGGAGGAAAGATAATCATGATAATAATATAGTACGGTGGCTTTTTAGTAAGGAAAATTGAGCAAACATACCCGAGCACCCGCCAACCATGTAGTATAACCTCACGATTTTAACGTATAACGACGAAGGA
Organism: Aplysia californica; assembly: GCF_000002075.1. Taxonomy (NCBI): domain Eukaryota; kingdom Metazoa; phylum Mollusca; class Gastropoda; order Aplysiida; family Aplysiidae; genus Aplysia; species Aplysia californica. Next base: position 1,377 of record NW_004800269.1, on the reverse strand, counting down.
TATAACTGTAACACCACAAACTATGGAATTTTAAATTTTTGCCTAGCTGGCGTCCGGAGCCTATTCTTATCGATTTTGGACCACCAAGGAATCTTTAACGTGCGCATTTTGCACACAGGACCTCTGAGATTTGTGTGCTCTTATTCAAGAAGGCTAGGTGTTAGATCTTACCTACCATAAAATCATGGGTGTGGCTGAAAGATAGCACCAAGAAGGAGCAAAGGAGTGGAAGCAGAAAAACTGCAGAAAGAGTCAGGCACCCAGAGGAGGGGCAACAGAGGAGGGGGGGGGGTGGAAGAAAGTGCGGACGAAAGCAGACGACAGAACATGGTTCGAGGGCAGGAAAGGAGGTAAGAGGGGAAAATTTTAGAGAAGAAAATTTTCCGTTGGAGTCAGGTTTCAAACCCGGTACCTATTAAATAAGAGACGAATAAGGTAACCTCTAAACCTTGAGAGCCCCTGCTCAGTAAGAAGAGAGGCACCAGAACTTGAATACAAAACGTGAGTCAAGAAATAGTGAGTCAAATAAGTATGTTGCAAATCATAAAACCTAAATATCTTGAAAAATAGCCCTTAATATCAATAAATGTCATTTTCATTTTCGTCTTCAACGCCCCAAAATGCATACAAATGTGAAGCGAGCTGAAAAAATGAATTACTTCTCGGACTCAAACCTTAAGGAAATAGATAAATCCCGCTTTTATGTGAAGTTTTTACAATCCATAAGTATGAAATAATAAAAGACAGGTTACAGTTAAAGAATATGGCATCAATAGAAAATCTATAAATTTGACCCTAATGTCGATTTTTGGTCACTATCTCCATTTGTGGATTGCGAGAAGTAACTCGTTTTGTCAGCACGCCACACAAATATAAACCTTTTAGCCTCGAAACAAAAACATTTTGAAAATTGGTAGACCATTTGCTACCTCACTATTACAAAATTTTAATTGCTCAATACCTATTGTGCGGTCAAAAATGCATGCGCAACTTATTGTGAAAAATCTCTTTACCTATTGAATATAGATTCTCCAACTTTTGCACAATGGCTTATATCAATTCGTCTTAAAAGGTGTATATTTTTTCTAACTCCTGCACACTGTATTCTGGAATATTAATTAATAAACACTAATTTAAAAATCCCAATCGATGGTTTCTACAGATTTTTAAAAGTTTACAGCTCGGGCAACTTCACTTCTAAAAGCAAGTCTGTCATTTTTTTCTAATGGCAATAGTATGCTTATTGACCGTATGTTTAGGGAACCTTTAGGGCATAAAAACATTTGTTAATTATAAACATATTTTTTAATGAATAGTTTTGCCTCTAAAAAGTGTCTTTGGCGAGCAGTGACGTCGGCCATATTAGCATCATCCGGT
>NW_004800267.1:0-4124 GCF_000002075.1 Aplysia californica | reverse complement strand
CAGACAGACAGGGAGAGAGATAGAGAGGGAGAGAGAGGGGGAAAGAGAGAGTGAGAGAGAGAAATAAAAGACAGGGACAACAACTGAGACGATATACCTTAATTGGGCAACGTCGAACAGATCTGTCCGTCCCAAGCCTACTGCTTCTGTCACTCGGAGGAGCGCTGGAGTTGTCGATCTGGCTGTAGATGAGTTCTCGGAGTTCTTCCACGCTTTTCACGATCCCGCTCATCACCTCAGAGCGATACTGACCTTTGGGGGAATTCGGTTTTTGGTTGCCAGTATCACAGGTCAAGCGCTCGAGATCGTCCAGCAGAACGTCCCACTGCGCTTGGTCCGAGTGACTTCCCGGGCGAGGTGTGTGGGTGTGCCCTTGCGCAGCTTCCGATAGGGAATTCCCGATATTGGCTGATGCTGACAGTGGTCGTTGTGACTCTCCAGCTGGTCCCATTCGGGGAGTCCCGTTCCCAGCTTCAGTTCGGGGAGTCCCGTCCCCGATTATCGTTCGGGGAGTCCCGTTGACAGATTGGGTTTGAGAAATCCAAGAGTTTGCAGGGGAGTGTGCAGCGCGCCTTGGCGAGGCTGTTTCATTTGTTGCCAGGGTCAGTGAGGATCTGGATGACCGTAGCCGGTATTTGGCTTTAACTAAATTCCATTCTTTGTTCTCCTCAACCAGTGCAGAAGATGACAAGATAGTACGTTCCGTTGTCTTTGGGACATCGATGTAATCATTAGGCCTATTGTTCGATTTTTCGCTCACAGTGGTGGGTTTGGAGAAGATTTTATCAGTACTGGGCACTGCTCCGTTTGTTTTAGATGTGCCTACCAGGATTTTATTACTATCAGGCGGGTTCATCCTGACGAGAAATTTCTGGCGACCAGAAAATAAACCACCAAATCTTTTTCTAATTGGTTTTCGGGGACTTTCTTTTCCTGAATCAGAGTGACAATACCTTTCAAAAATGTGTATCTTTTCTTTCACTCTAGAACTAGTACTTTTGAAACTTCCACTCTTGTAATTCGAAGATGTGTCTTTTTGATTGGCTTGAACATTTGCGTGTAACATTGATTTCCTCTGGCTTTGTTCGTCTGATTCTTTTTGTCTTTTCCCTGAAGAATTGTTTCCGCATTCACTATAATCGGATGAATGGGTAGAGGGTTTCAGAAGTCTTTTCACTTTATCTTCATTGTCGTTCTCAAGCGAATTGACAGTTTTTCTTTGAATTTTCTGCAAAACTCTCCCAGTAGACATTTTGTTATTGAAAGAGTGAGAGCGCCTCAGCTTGCTAGGTCCTTGGGTCTGTGACCTCGCCATTTTCGATTCCTTCAAAGATTTTGTCCTTCGGAACGGGCCAAATCTAATTATGTTAGATTTTGGGGGATTGGCAGTTGTCTCATCCGTTTTCGTTTGAGACTCAGAAATCGAATTAGCATCAAATTCTTGCTCTAATTTCTCGTTAAGGGTCAAGTTTTCCATTGATGTCGCCTCAGTGGACTTGGAAATTCTTTCGGTGTCAGGGCTGATTTGAGACTTTTTTGTGGCGTTTATATCAGCATTACCACTTTCCCTGTCGGCATTTCCGTTCCCATCAGAGCTGCTTTCTCCCTGTTTGCACTCCAGGGGAGCAGCTTTCAAGGGCTGGCACTGAGAGTGAGATGACTGCGAGTCCTCATTTCCAGCGACAGTCTCGGTGATCTGATTGCCCCTGATTTGTTTAGCTAGCTCGCTCTCCGCCAGAGCCGAGTGGGCTCGTATTATTTTTCTACTCGATAAACGTTTCTTTTTCCGCAAGTGTTTCTTGGAGTCTTTGCTACCTTTGTCTTCAAAGGCCCAAACAAAAACAGAATTATCAACAGTGTCGTGTGTTCCATGGTCTCGAGATCTCGTTGAGATCGATTCAGCACTTCTCCATCGACGCAACGAAGAAGACATTTCTGTGCGAATGCCCGAGGGCTGAGCTGACCATTTGTCTGTTATTTTGGAAGTCGCCGACGTTTTACCGAATGAGACCGCACCCTGGGTTAGTTGAACAGAACGAAATGTCCCCACCTTTTTACCCAGTGTTATTTTGACGCTTTGATGCGAGACAGAGTGCGTCAAGCGTTTTTTGCTCGCTTTGAGTGGACGCATATTTTGAACAGGAATGTAATCTTCTGCGATTTGGGTGGGCTCTTCACCAGGTTGTCTTTTTTTCAGACACGATTTGAGCGGCTTACCATCAACGAAATTCACGCCACCTTCCATCTCTTGTTGGTCGTCTCGAAATGGTTTTAAAAACTTTGGTTCGATGATTGGAACGCAGTGTCCGACATCTGTCGGCGGCTTTGCAATTGGATTGATAACATTTCTAGAGTCAGAGGGGAAAGAGTACAACGATTTGTTGTATTGATTCACCTGACTATCATAGCGAGAAATAGACGCTCCTATTATTGGTTGTCTTGAATCAGTTCCACGAAGAACATTATCGCTCCTTTTTTTGTTCACTGCTGTCCCAAAACCTTCCAGATTGTCACTTAATGAGAGCACTTCAAACTCTGCTCGAAGCTCATGGTCCGTTGTATCCAGGCATGTGCCAGACTCTCGTTTAGCCTCCATATCAAGCGACTCCACCCCACGCGTGTTTAATTCGACACCGCTCCCTTGGTCTGGTAATGAGACATTGAAGGGCCCCCTGTCTTGATCTTGGCAGTTGGGCCAGCCATATTGACCTGTCTCCCCGCCCTCTTTCGAATTTCTCTTGAAAACCTGCGTAGTCCAATTCCCTTTGTTGGAATCAATTTTATACTGCTCTGCTCTTTGTGGCGGTGATTCTGTCACTTTAATTGTTTTCTTGGCGGAAGAAACGGCTTCGAAAGCGCTGTATTTGCTCGGCATTAGATCGAATGACTTCCCTTTCAATTCGCGGAAGAAACTATCGTGTCTGGATGATCTCTTCTGTATAGCCTCTGATCCAATGACTTGTCCAGAGCTGGGGGATGTTCCGTGTATTACCTCCCTTCGTCCTTCGCTGTCAATCTGACGTTCGTCCTCCCCTTTAGGAAAAGTGGTTTTCTGAATATTTGCTAGTTCTTTGCTCAGACGAGGCATGGAGAGATTCTGTTCAAAATCCGGTATACAGTCAAAGGAGCCCCGACGAAACCGACTATCGTAATTTATTGAATTTGGTACGGAATTATCAATAATAGTTGAATTTGAATAAGCCTTCTTCATGAAACAACTTTCTGTTGGGTACACAGTGTATTCAATCTTATCCGAAACTGTAAGCATCCTCTCAACTCTTGCAATTTGCTGGGGTGAGTTCTTGGGGCAGTCCGACTTGAAAACATTATTAGCTGGATCTTCAGAACCAAATTCCTCGCGACTCGGAAATGCGCAGTTTTCAGGCCTAGGTGGCGTGCTCTTTTCATCTTGGACGCAGAGATCAACTACTCCGGCAAATGTATCATCCTGTGCTTTCCTCCTCTCAATATTATTTTGAACTTTTTCTGAACGTGTATCGATTGATTGGCTACTCCTATCACTAGTGTTCATATCATCTCTGGAATAAGATGCAACAACAGGCAAAGGTTTTGAAATGCTTTGACGCGTGTGGCAATATTTCGCTCCCCAATTACAGTCTACATGTATGTCATTGCTAACACTTTGACTGCGTTTTGGGGCTGATGTATTTTTCCAATTCTTCTTCGACTGGAAATGCACATAGTTTGGCCTACTGGTGTAAGAGTCGTTTTCTTTCTGAGAAGCAGATAGCTCCGCGAACGCCATATTGACGTAGCCGCTGGAGCTGGATACGTCACTGATCAGCCTGTCTAGTCGCTCCATGGCGGAGGTGGATTCAAGTGACCCAGAGAATCTGCGCCACGGTCCTGGGGAGGTTGATGGGATGTTTGATGATGCAGGTCTATCCAAGGATGCACCCCGGGATTCTGGAAACAGTCTTCCATTGTATAATCTGTCAGCGTTGCTTCTTGGTGGACACTTGCCTCTGTCTTTGTTGTTCTGCATATCTAATGTATAGGGTGGTGTATAGGCCATGATGCCACAGAATCTTCGTCGTGTAGTAATTTGTTCTGTCTCGTTTTTTAGTGTTTAGTGTGTGTGTGTGTGTGTGTGTGTGTGTGTG
>NW_004800266.1:2877-4137 GCF_000002075.1 Aplysia californica | reverse complement strand
TGGTGTTTTAGCTGATTTGTGAAGCTGAAAGAGTAGCTGAAATGAAGTTTGTTGTCAATTATTTTTTTATAATAATGATAATTATGGCGATAGTTAGTTTCGTCAATGACAATGCCTGGCCTTGACCTGTGTCCAGGAGGTTGAAGTCTAAAAGCAAAAAAAGAGGACCCATGTAAGAGGCAATGACTCGGTCATCTTTACGCCACGAATATTAACAAAGAATTGAGCAAAGAAAATTTCATTTCGATTTTCGATTTTTAAAAGAATTCTTTTTTTTTAATATTTTTTTTTTAGAGGGGTACTTCCATCGACACTATTTAGATCAAGTTGAAGGCGGGCTTCCGACCCTGCCTGTCAGAGCTTTTAGTTTTAGTAAGAGTTTTACGGCACTTGCAACACAATAAGGTCATATAAGTGGCGAAGATTAGAGGTGTTACAAGAGAGTAACAAACACAAAAAAGAAGGAGGCGAGATAGAGACGATATATTTTTTTATAAGAAAGAAGGAGCAAACCACACCAGAGCACCCGTCAACCACCCACTGTCAGAGCTTTGACGTCGATACTGTTGGGTACACATTCTAAGGGGAGTGGGGGGGGGGAGAATCGTTGAAATTACCTTGTCGGACATAGTATGGTCTCACTATAATCTTAAAGATTTCAATCACATACAGAACTCAAAAACTTCAATCTCTTTCACAAGCTCTCCCCTCTTCTCCCTACTCCTCCAACCCCCTCCTCCACCATCCTTATCCCATCCTCTTACTCTTACACGTCCTCCTCTTCCCATGATTCTACTCCTACTCCTACTCCTCCTACGTCCTCTTCCTCTATCTCCTCCCCACCCCCCGCCCGTTCCCTTCCTCCTTCCTCCTCCTCCCCTTCCTCCTCTACCTCCTTCTTATCCCCTCCTCCACCTCCAACCCATCCCCCCAATCTTCATTCCCAGAACACTACCACCCACTCCCTAAAGTTCACTGAACTTTTCTTAATTCCACAGTTCTCCGCGGAAGCTTCCAGACAATTCCAGCGTGTGGTTAATTGAGGTCCCTCCGTCAATGATCGACCCCACACACACACCGCCTCAATCAAATTGTACAAGGGCATCAGGTCCGGACACACACCCACCCACCGCCCTCCACTTCACAGGCCGCGTCCGATGGGTCAGTTTGGAGTGACCATAGACTACAACTTGACTTTGACCCCATCCCTTTCGCACCGAAAAAAACCCTCTGTCCTCCCACCCCTTCTCCCCTTCCAAA
>NW_004800266.1:0-2386 GCF_000002075.1 Aplysia californica | reverse complement strand
AGCGTGGTATACCTCCGTGCCCTCCTCCCGTCCCTCCTCTACCTCACCCTCCTCCTCCTCCTGTCGGACCGGTGCAGAGTCTACCAGTACAACCAGCCCCGCCTCTTCGGACAACACCGCTCTCTGTTCTGGTGCCTCTCCGCCCTGGCCCCGGCTCTCCTCATAGCCGCCTTCCTCGCCTACCTCAAGAGCATGCCCGTCGGGTAATTCTTATAATATAGTAGCCGCCTTCTGCGCCTACCTCAAGGACCTGCCTGTTGGGTAATTATTATAGTAGCCACCTTCTGCGCCTACCTGTAGGGTAATTATCATAGTATAGTAGCCGCACCTTCTGCGCCTCCCTTAAGGGCCTGCCCGTCGGGTAATTATTATCATAGCCGCCTTCTACGCCTACCCCAAGAGCCTGCCTGTCCGGTAATTATTATAGTAGCCGCCTTCTTGGTCGCTTTTAAGGACAAGTTGGCTAACCCAGATTTCGGGGGTTTCTAGAAATCTCGACCTACACCAAAAGTGGTTATTGCCCTACCTATAGGAGAAGTTTGGTTTCACTAGTGTGTATATTTGTTTGGTTATAGAGAAAACTCTCCTGGTCTTTTAAAGAAACAGAACCAGGGGCAAAAACTTTACTTTCGATTTTCTCAAAACAGAATTTTTCGGGATAGCCCCCTTGTGCTTATAAGCGACCAGTTATAAGACAGTTCTTCGCCTATCTCAAGAGCATGCCCGTTAGATGAAAAGTAAAAGTGTACGGGTATATCAACACTATTAGGTATTTTCAGAGGCTGGACCTCCAAATTTAACGTCCATCTCCGATAGGACAGAGACGAATGGGTTGACAACCGTGAAAACTCCATAAAACGACCCACGCTCAAGAACGCCCAGTCCGGGAATCGAACCAGGGACACCCGGCCTGTAGTTGGGCATGATATCAACAGCTGAGGTAAGGGAGCCACCCAGCCACCGGACAATTAACCGCTTCCTTTGTCTGGTGGAATTTTCAGCTGGAACAGAGAAGCACATCGCACGATAACGGACATGATGTAACAGAAGAGTGCATAGGAAAAGAAAGACAGAAAGAAACAACAGAGGGAAAGAGAAGAAGTAGGACCTACCAGTGGCGCCCGCCAACCACCCGCTCATCATTGAAAAACAACCATTGGAGAACGATCTAAATTGTTTCGATCGGGGAGTAAAAGATCTACAATTAGAAAATAAACTTTTGGGTTATCTTATCGTCTGCACCAGTAGAATCTGAATATGACACATTGGTGTTGCAGGAGTCGTAAAACTCTTTCTTATTCTTAAAGAAACTGAAACAAAACAAAACTTTTTTCAGGTTGAAATACCGGCCAGAGGCCAGGTACCCGTGTGTGGAGCTGTACCCATGTACCTATCTCACGTGTCGGGGCTCGGCGCTACTCACACACGCTCACAGGGTACCGGACGACATGAGGCTTAGGTGTAGCAACACAAACACACACACACACACACACACACACACACACACACACACACACACACACACACACACACACACACACACACCTCTGCAGATACAATGTTCACCGCCAGACATCAAGGAGGACGAAGTACCATTACGTCATTTCTGACCATAACCTGCAACATGACGTAGAGCTACAGGTCTGGCCTCTGCCAGTCTGGTCACGCAAACATTACACCTATGCTGGCCCAACAAAGCACTGGTCTAGTCTATGGCCAAAGATGATGGCCAGACGACATAGCTAGGCGAAATGGCAAGACGCTAAACAAAGACATATACGGCTATACGATACGGCTACACGACATGGAAAGATGATATGACTAGACAATATGGTAAGATAAAACGGCTATACAGATAAAACGGCTATACGATATGGAAAGATGATATAACTAGTCAATATGGTAAGATAAAACGGCTATACGATATGGAAAGATGATATGACTAGTCAATATGGTAAGATAAAACGGCTTTACGATATAGAAAGATGATATGACTAGTCAATATGGTAAGATAAAACGGCTTTACGATAAAGAAAGATGATATGACTAGACGATATGGTAAGATAATACGGCTATACGATATGGAAACATGATATTTTATGGATTGACGTTTTGGAGAGAAGATTTGACTAGACGATGTGGCTTGACGATAATTATATAGACCTATGGAAAGATGATAATGATATGGCTAGACGTTTTGGAGAGACGATAATATGGCTAGACGTTTTGGAGAGACGATAATATGGCTAGACGTTTTGGAGAGACGATAATATGGCTAGACGTTATGGAGAGACGATAATATGGCTAGAGAGACGATAATATGGCTAGAGAGACGATAATATGGCTAGAGAGACGATAATATGGCTAGACGTTTTGGAGAGACGAT
>NW_004800265.1:0-1390 GCF_000002075.1 Aplysia californica | reverse complement strand
CAAAAACAACAACAACAAACCAACAACCCCCCCCCCAAAAAAACAAAACCCCAACAACAACAATCAAACAAACAACAAACCCTTCGCGGACATCAGCTGAGAGGAAGATGAACGATGGCCTAAATACCTGTGCCACGGAGTTCAAGTCCCGAGCAACGCGAATCCTCCCTAGCCTACCCCACGCTGTCTTTGTACCCCACGTCTTGGGAAGTTGGAGTTATGTTTCTCGCCGTCCTCACATCGCCAAGATAAAGATCAAAGTCATCCCAATAGGTCCGCGGTGTCGCTTTGTCTTTGTCTCGTTCACTTCAGCGGGTCGCTTTGCTTTACGACTGTAACCACGTTTCGTTTGAGTAAGAGTTTTACGCCTCTTGCAACACAATAGAAGGTCATGTAAGTGTTGAAAGCAACCACAGTATCGTGAGAGAAGTCTTAGTGTTGAGCGCAGTGCTACTGAAGGATGGGGTAGCTTTTGGATACTTTTGTGTTTGCTCTGTTTCGGTTCGTTTTTATATTTTGTTTCTGTTTGTTTGAGTAAAATGAGGGACATCGACACAGAAACCGTCATTTAGTTTTTTTCATTAAAGAGGAGAAACTGAATAAGAACAGCCATTTAGCCAAATGATATACGCCTAACGCCCATTTCAATACAGTAAGGTTACCTAAGAAGTAAGACCTCCGAATTTATTGTCCATCTCTGATAGGACAGGGCCAAAAGTGAGGAGAGCCGTTAAAAACCTCCCAAAAACAACCTGAGTTCTGAACACTCAATTAAGGATTCCAACCAAAGCCATCCGCTCTGTAGTCCAGCACGATACCAACGGACCTAAGGTCAAGCTCCATGGTCATTTAATTTAGTGCAGGGGAACAAGTAAGACAGCCACGAGAAACAACAGAGGGACAGAAAAGAAGAAGGAACTACCAGTGGCACCCATCAATCCCTCACGTTGGACAGTTGGAAAATATGGACATACCACAGACAGCCTCTGATAAGAACACAAAAGGTCATCAAATCTAAAAATCGCGGTACTAACTACGATTTTGAGACATTAATATAATAACAGTCTTTGGTACCAATTAGAGCAATTGTTTGAATTAGGAAAACCTGTCTTCACAAAGCACTTGGTCTCAACGCCCTAAAATGGGTCAAATATTTCGAGGAAGGAACAAGGTACGTTCTGAGGAGATGAAAGACGTAATGGGTCGAGACAGGGAAGGTAAACAGAACAACAGGAACCTCAGAACTCTGCTAACTAGCTTTCTGGGGAACATCAAGACTGGACAGGCAGAAATAGGTCAGACAATTTTGGCCCGGTAAAAAAAGCCACCTCATGAACTGTAGAACAAAAGTCTACAGACAGAGCAGCGCGGGGTAAAAAAACGGGGCGGG
>NW_004800264.1:3251-4139 GCF_000002075.1 Aplysia californica | reverse complement strand
CCGGATCTTTGCTGTACTCCGCCCCACAATTCGTGAACACGTTTGAAGCTAAATGTCTCAGCAACCACTTGGTCCATTTTAATCGTATTTTTGTGACAGTTATGTGCACCCACAACATTAGGACAATTCGAATTAGGTAGCTGATTAGTGACTGGTTAGTTCATTACTCTTTATCTTTAGTACATCACATTTAGTACTGGTTAGTTCATTACTCTTTATCATTAGTACATCACATTTAGTACTGGTTAGTTCATTACTCTTTATCTTTAGTACATCACATGACGTGCTTACAGTATCTATTATCCAAACACGAAAAGATGGGCGCATTCTGGTCCGTAAGCATTGGCCTACCTGTGTCCTGTCGGCGAGTCAGACGAGTCTTCACGTGGGTTGATGGCTACTCTTGGTTGGATGAACGGAAGTCCTTCCTTCTCCCAATACTCGTTTACATGACAACAATGTGACTTACCTGTGACTTACCTGTGACTTACCTGTGACTTACCATTGACTTACCTGTGACTTACCTGTGACTTACCTGTGACTTACCTGTGACTCACCTGTGACAACAATGTGACTTACCTATGACAACAATGTGACTTACCTGTGACTCACCTGTGACTTACCTGTGACAACAATGTGACTTACCTGTGACAACAATGTGACTTACCTGTGACTTACCTGTGTCTCACCTGTGACTTACCTGTGACTCACCTGTGACAACAATGTGACTTACCTATGACAACAATGTGACTTACCTGTGACTCACCTGTGACTTACCTGTGACAACAATGTGACTTACCTGTGACAACAATGTGACTTACCTGTGACTTACCTGTGTCTCACCTGTGACTTACCTGTGACTCACCTGTGACAACAATGTGACTTACC
>NW_004800264.1:0-1185 GCF_000002075.1 Aplysia californica | reverse complement strand
AGAGAGAGAGAGAGAGAGAGAGATGTGGTTTAACTGTACACACCCACCTCTTGTTGCGAACCAACTTGCACTGACTGTGACAAATCTTTTTTCGCCTCGACTGCCACTCACGCTCACGAGGTCTGTCTTCCACAGTCCGTGGCTCACGAGGTCTGTCTTCCACAATCCGTGGCTCACGAGGTCTGTCTTCCATAGTGCGTGGCTTGTTCTCGTTTTCAATGTCCAATAGGTACTCGATTACTTTCCCGAAATAAACCAACTAATCACAGGCTCCCGTGATCTCAAGATCAAACAAATAAAAAAAAAACAACCCAGAAAACTTTCTGAAGTTTTTCAACGTGCGAACATGATATGGTTCAACGCTGTCTACACTTTGTACATTTATTGATTCCTCCATTAACTGAGTCTCATAGCCCACCAACCAACCGGGGGTTTTCCTGACTCGATCAGGATACCGCCTGGGGGTGGGGGTGGGGGGCTACACCTTCGTTTCTCGTCAGGGTCTGCAAGGTCTGAGGCTCACCGCCACCTCCCTCATCATCCTCTTCCTCTGAAGTTACATCTCCTACCACTCTTCTAACATCGAGAACGTGACGAGCCATACCATCGACAGCAACATGGATGATCGAGTCGACTCTCGTAACCGTGCCTCTATTCCACTTGGTCGTACATTTGCTCTGGGGTGGTTCAACCCAAACATCATCTCTAACTTCAAATCTTCCTTGCCCGTCTTGAATTTCTTCTTGATCAACGACGATATGGTTTCTCCAATCACAACGGTAGACAGTTCTCTGAACAATGGTTTGATAGTCCATTTCTGAAGCATCTGCCAAAATCAATCTGAATGAAACACTGTGCCATTATCCATTTAGATCTCGCGCACTGGTCCTTTCTCAAACGAGAGTTGTTCAACTACTCCCGTCACAAACCCTGCCGTCTCTCTCTTCAGTTTCTCCCAAATTACGAATCGCCAGGTACCACAGTTAACAATTGACAGGTACGGCACTTGACGATGGTCAGTTCTGTCTATTGCTCATCTTGTCCAGTCTGTGGCGATGTCCCTGGATACTCTGCTCGAATCGGTGGCGGGAAAATGTCACTTTTGTGTCGATTGGCAGAATGTTCTAGGTTGCAAGAGCGCAGCACCTTCAGATACATTCACAAAGTGAATGATGCAGCACCGTC
>NW_004800263.1:1991-4111 GCF_000002075.1 Aplysia californica | reverse complement strand
TTGTTCCTATCTCAGCTCCCTCTTTTTGTTCTATGTATGTTACTACTCAGCAACATATTATTGTATACTCGGCACTTATATCACCATTTTTGTTGTTGTATAGCAAATGCTTTAAAACTCTTACTAAAAAACTTAAAGAACAAATTTTAAAAATTACAGTATTATGTAAGTGGTTGACCGTCACACACACCGTGATCAATACGGCAAGGACTTACAGTAGACTGCTTTATTGTAGTAGACCGTCTAGTGGACCGGCGCCGACTCATTTTGACTGTTGTTTGGAGGGTGTTGTTACTGGTAGGTCAAAACTCTGTTGCCTCTCTCTATTGTTCATGTCTGTATGTTTTGTCAATCATTTTCCTTACACCAATTGTGTCCATGTGCCTCTCCTTACCCAATCCCAAACACACGTTTTTCATTAGGCATTGAAATTCTTTTTTGAATGTAATGCATATTATATCGCTACCTTAGAATTATAGAGTTCTCTCTGATACTTTTGGCCGTTTTGAGTTACTTAGACCATGAAGTCAGAAACCAAAATGCTCTATCTGCTCTATCAAAATCGTTAGGTTGTTTGGGGTGGTTATCAAGGTATTCAAAGAATTGCCTTCGAAAAAACTTGACATGTTGTGAAACTCAAACAATTTGATGTCAAATTGATCTAAACTAGGTACAAGGCACATCGAACCTTGTAATTTTAGGACAACTAGCGATATATGTTGTACAGTTTAAATTGTGTTGTTACCATTCCTGTATAGCCACAGAACCCCCCCCTCCAGTGACTATAGTCTTAACGTGCCTAATCTTATCTTATTTCACCTGCGTACGTTGTGTAGTAGTCAGCGTCTTGGCAGTTGAACTCAAAGGGTATGTGTTTCATTCCCGAATCGGGAAGTGCAATGTATAGGGTGTCTCCGTCTATCTGTTGGAGTGCTGTATCCCACTGAGCCCACGTTGGAGCTGAAATAGAGGTCAAAGCAGCCTGCTTCCTAAATAGCCTAAATTGTGTCGACAGTGATGTAAAATATTTGAAATCATTCACGACATAATGTTTACTTTAATGGGGGTTTTCTTCTTCTGAAATTTCAGAGCCCATGATATCATTGCCAAATCTCTACCGAGGACTATAGAGCACCGAAAGTCATACCTGCAATTCGACGTTTGCTGAAGCCCACCCTTACAAGTGATTGGTTTCAGGTTCGATTCCTGCACTCTCTGGATTTGGATTATTAAAAGTCTCTTAGCTCTTTGAGACAGTATTGGAGTTGGAATAATCAGGTCGTTTGGATATTATTGAGGTGAGTTGGCTATGTATTGTTCGTCTGTTTTGTTAATGATGATGCTGTTGTTGTTGTTGTTTTTTGTTGTTGTTGCTCTTTGTTGTTGTTTTTTTTGCTGTTGTTGTTGTTGTTGTTGTTGATTGTATTGGTCGTAAACATTGTTGTTGTACTAATCAGTTCGCCTGTCTGTTTGCCCGTTTATATATGTTTGTATCTCTGTTTCTCACTACATGACTACTTGTATATTTTTTTTCATTTTGCCTCTGACTTCCCAACTGTATCCTCGTCGTTCTCTCTTTGATCCTCTCTCTCTCTATCTTTCCATAGTGTTGTTATTGACGAAGTCTTTTAGTCGTTTGCAGTTTTTTTTTAAATTTTGCTTTGTGCTGTTGTTGTTGTTGTTGTTGTTGTTGTTGTCGTTGTTGTTGTTTTGATTGATGTTAGTTGGAGGAATATCTGGTGTGGTTTGTGTATTTTTTAACAATCTGACCTCTGTTGTCTAATCTCTCCTTCTTCTTTAGCTTTTCTTTGTATTTTACTCTCTAGTAACACTTCAATTCTTGGACAGTGTAGTTGCGTAACTGTGTTGTAAGTGCTATAAAACTCTTGATAGAACTAAATTTAAACCCTAAGCTTATTATTATTTTATAGTAAACATACCCCCACCCCACACACACACACACTTTTTTGCCCCTTTGAATATTTGTCATCGTGCGTCTATAAATAGATTTTTATAACGTGTGTAGTTTATACTAGTGTTGAGGGGGGTTGAAGCTTTTATAATGTTCTAAAATAGATAGGCATTTTGGGTTGGAGAGAGAGAGAGAGAGAGAGAGAGAG
>NW_004800263.1:0-1231 GCF_000002075.1 Aplysia californica | reverse complement strand
CCTACCAGAAGATCAGGGATGTAGCTGAAAGACAACAGTAAGAAGGAGCCAAGGAGAAGCAGTAGAAAGGCTGCAGAAAGATTCAGGAGCCTAGAGGAGAGGGCAAAGGAGATGAGAGGGTTGGGGCAGAAAGTGGAGACGAAGGCAGACGACTGAATATTGCTAGAGAACAGGAAAGGAGATTAAGGGAGACAATATTAGAGAAATTTATTTTTCGGACGCTGCTCGGATTCGAACCCGGGACCTTTGAATGGGGGGCAAACAACTTAACCTCTTGGCCACAAGAGCCCCCTGGATGCACTCTGTCGCAGCCTGGTGGCAACCTGACACATGTACTAAAAACAAAAACAAAACTAAAACCAACAAGAAAACAGTAACTAACAAATAACAACCCCAAAACAAAACAAAAACACAAAAAATAACGGAACAAAAACCCCAACCAACAAATGAAACAAAGAAAAAAAGAAAACCACAAAAAACTAACAAAAAACCAATACAAATACAAAGACCGTAAGTTCGCTGAGAGCTGGTTCCCTTTTACGAAGCGTTATGTGAAGTCTCATGTTATTCCGTATCTATTGATGCTACAAATGTGGGTGGTTGGCGGGTACTCTGGTGTAATTTAACTTCTTTTTTTCCTATCAAACATGTAACGTCCTTTTCTCCCCTCCTTTTTGTCTTGTAACACCTATGATCTCCGGCACTTCTATGACCTTATTGTGTTGCAAGTGCAGTGAAACTTTTACTAAATAAAAAAAAATAAAAAAATAAAGGCAATATTTACGGTTGTGCAACCGTCCTTCTCTCGCTTATTGTAGTCAACACACACCGTGTGTCATACGAACCTTCTCTCAACCAACCCCTCTCCATTTTCACTGTCTCTTTAACCTCTCCCACCTTCCGACATGTCTCCTTTTTCTCTCCCTGCCTCTCCTTCTCCCCCTTTCTCCCCCTTTCTCCCACTTTCTCCCCCTTTCTCCCACTTTCTCTCCTCTCCCCTCTCCCCATTTGGCCCCAAACCTGCCCCCCCTTCAGCACTAATCTCACCCCAGCCAGTTCCCCTGTCCCCAAGGGACGTTTTACGGGCACATTCATTCCTGTTGTCCGCTATTCCCCGGCCGCCGACCATAAACTCTCTCTCTCTCTCTCTCTCTCTCTCTCTCTCTCTCTCTCTCTCTCTCTCTCTCTCTCTCTCTCTCTCTCTCCCTCTTCTCTCTCTCTGTATATTGTT
>NW_004800262.1:2851-4132 GCF_000002075.1 Aplysia californica | reverse complement strand
GGGCTTCCGACCCTGCCTGTCAGGGCCAACTCAGATTGAGAGAGACAACATCTCAGTGGAAAGACCAAGATACTTGATAAAAAAATTTCCCGATCTCCACTCAAGAATCAAACTCAAGTCGGGGACTCTCGTGGCCTAGAGGTTAAGGTGTTCGTCTCTCATTCAAAGGTCCCGGGTTCGAATCCGGGTAGCGACCGAAAAATTTTCTTCTCTAAAAAATGTATCCTTTCACCTCCTTTCTTGCTCTCTTGCAATATTCTGTCGTCTGCTTTCGTCTCCATTTTCTACCTTCACCCCGTCACCTCTTTTGCGCCCTCCTCTGGGCTCCTGACTCTTCTTTCTGCAGTCTTTCTACTGCTACTCCTTGGCTCCTTCTTACAGCTGTCTTTCAGCCACACCCCTGACCTTCTGGTAGGAAAGATCTACTGTAATCTACACCTAGCCTTCTGGGACAAGGGCGAAAAATCTCGGAGGTCCCGTGTGCTAGTTGCCCACGTTAAAGATCCTTTGGTGGTCTAAAATTAAATATAAGTAGAGTTCGCTTCGGCCGCCACCCGAGCAAAATTCAAAATTTCCTACCCAATAAAAATGTTTAATGTGTCCCGCGGGCTCATCATATGACCTTATGCAGTTGCGAGCGCCGTAAAACACTTACAAAAAAATCAGGAAAACTCAGGTCCCCAGCATGCAACAGTAAACCACTTAACTGCTACACCAAAGTCACGGGTGAAATTTCAACACAATTCAGTCCCCGTGGTTTTATGCACCCCGCACAATTTAGCATAATTTGATCATTTTGTACATAATTTCTGATTATTTTCCGTTGTCATATCTTTGTTAACATTAACAGAATCGCATAATTTCACATTTTTGGGCTCGATTAAGTCAATATCCGTGTTGCGATATAAATGAATAAGTAAAGTGCAATATATTTATTAGATGCAGCAATATGTATGTACCTATGCATGAAATTTGAGGAAAAGTAAAATAACGCCCCGTCTTAATTTTTTAGCTCTACATCTGAAGTTTTAGCTTTTTTTTTTTCACTTAAAAAGATGTGTTCAGATTAGGCTTGTGTTATAAACCTATGAATTTTTCCCAGACTTTGAAGGACTGTGACTACCTTGAGAATTGAGTGACCGGGGTGATTTAGGTGTCAACATTTTCAGAAAAGTGAGCTCTCAGCACCCATGCACTAATGTATACGGTAAATATAAATGTTAACAACTTTGTATAACATGTAGGGCTTAGTATAGTCAGAACACAGTCAGTGGGAGAAGG
>NW_004800262.1:0-2255 GCF_000002075.1 Aplysia californica | reverse complement strand
CCGTCTGTCACGAAAAAAAAAATTTTTCAAAGGAAATGTAATATAGATATATATATATATATATATATATATATATATATATATAGATATATAGATATATAGATATATAGATATATAGATATATATATATATATATATATATATATATATATATATATATATATATATATATATATACAAGCGTGCAAGAAGGATTGAAACTCAAAATAAAAGTGCCTTTTTTTATATTTTAATGACTTTGTTAACGTTATCCTAACTTGTGCACGTGCTTTAGGCAAAACGAATTTATTCTGGGTTTTTTAGCTTCCTGATAGTTGAAAAGAATTTCATGGGTTATTGCCCTTTGACCGTTCGTGATTTCACTGTAGCTAATGTGGCGTATAAATAAAGGGGTGACTAATTATTACAATTACAGCTACAAAAACTTTGCTTAGAAAAAAAAGGGATAACTTTAACTTGAGTTTTGCCCTGCACCAGGACACCAAAATCTAATGATATTGAAGAGGGTGTGTACAAATGTGAATAACAATTATTATAAAGCGGACTGTGCTTCTTTTGCGTGAATATCCTATGTCATGTTAATCTAGTTCTAGAACTAAAACAAAAACCTTGTAATTTTAACTTGTACAAAGTAAAATATGTTTTTTTCGGTTGCTGATTCCAAAGTGGAAATAGAAAAAGTAGGGGATTATCTGTTTTGATTCTGATTGTGTACAACGGTATCTCAAGCATGTATTTATTTGCGAAATTTGACGATCAAGTAGCCTCAACTTTGAATTTTAAACTGCTAAACTTGTAGCATACAAACAATATCTGAGTATGAATGTGTCCCCGCCAATTTCAAAACATGCGACATGCGAGTAAACTAATAAACTAGATTAGATCTAGATCTAGATCTAGAACTAGATTTAGATCTAAATCTAGATCTAGAGATCTAGCCTATTTCTTGACTCTTTTTGTCTTGTCATTGACCTTGTTCGTTGGGATTATGTGCATTGATTAGGCCTAAGCACGTTGTCAAGGTGAGTCTATTTGTATTGTTTATCCTGTTTAAAATTCTGACATGTCTTTGTAAAATTCTGACATGTCTTTGTTGTTATTGTAAGTTTTCCTTGATGGTAGAATCTAGATCTAGATCTAGAAATCTAGATCTAGAAATCTAGTAGATCTAGATCTAGATTTTAGAGAGCTAGATTCTAATGTAGATCTAGAGCTAGATTCTAATGTAGATCTAGATATAGATCTCTAGATCTAGACTAGATTCTAGATCTCCTCTTTCAATGTCTTAACATATACTATGCAGGTTTAATCAAATGGACAACATGAAAACCCGATGACAATGCCAAAAGACGCGCTATTATTACACACCTATTCCTATTAAAAACCCAATTTGTAGGCTCTAGATCTTTGGTAAATTTGTCTTATAGCCTAATTTCTGCCATCCTTAATTAGACTAGAAATCTAGAGGTTACTTAAACTTAAAATACTTGAGCATGAGACGGGAGAGAAAGTAAAATAATGCCCTGCCTTTATGAATAGGTCTAGATCTAGATCTAGACATAGGCCTAAGTTGCATCTGTAAATCTAGGCCTAGATCTAGATCTAGATTTAGATCTAAATCTTGAGTCTAGATCTTGATTTTTAGATCTAGATCTAGATTCTAGATCTAGATCTATCTAGCTAGACTCTAGATTTAAGTAAAGTAGGCCTAAGTTTCAAGGCATCAAACTAAGGTTTAGATCTAGATCTAGATGTAGATCTAGATTCTAGATCCACTTGTTTGAGCCCCCCCAACCCCTCCCTAAAAAATAAATAAATAGGCCCTAAATATTATTTTTTTTAAATACCGTAATAATCTAGATCTAGATTCTAGATCTACATGCTAGCCGTACTTAAGGACGGCTAGACTGTCAGTCTAGCCGTACTTAATATTGATGGCTGAATTGTAAATGAAAATTTTAGTTTGCAATGCCTAAAGTATTTGTATTTCAGACAAAACCAAAAGGTGCCTTACTGACTTGCATGTATTTGAACCTGAATAATTACTAGAGATCTAGATCTAGATCTAATGAGACCTGTGTACTTAACAGGATTGAGTCGATTGGGCCAAACCTAGATCTAAGTACGGCTAGACTGGCAGTCGTACTTAAGTACAGCTAGACTCTCAGTCTTAAGTACGGCTAGCCACTTCGATAATTAATCTAGATCTAGATAAATATAGATCTAGATTTAGATCTCGCAGATCTCTACTAAAT
>NW_004800261.1:0-1079 GCF_000002075.1 Aplysia californica | reverse complement strand
GGGGAGGGGAAGGGGAGTGGGGAGGAGGAGGAGGGAGGGAGAGGGAGGAGGAGGAGGGATATGACAGTGTGGGTTAGATATAATGTAACATATCATAGAGACAGATACACACAGACAGACAAACTTTAGTTTTAGTAAGAGTTTTACAGCACTTGCAACACAATAAGGTCATATTTATATAAGTGCCGTTGATTAGAGGTGTTACAAGAGAGTAACAAACATAAAAAAGGAGGAGAGATAAGGACGATAGATGTTTGATAGGAAAGAAGGAGTAAACCACACCAGAGGAGCACCCGTCAACCACCCACGGAGGGAGAGGGGAAGGGGCGGGGGGAGAGCGGAAGGGGCGGGGGGAGGAGGGATACGACAGTGTGGTTTACATATAACATAAAACAAAGAGGTACACACACACACAGACACACACACACACACACACAGACTGACACACATAGGCATAGACTCACTGACACATACACAGACACACACACTCACACATACACAGACACACACACACACACATACACACACACACACACACTCACACAGACTGACACACATGGGCATAGACTCACTGACACATACACACACATACACAGACACACACACTCACACATACACAGACACACATACACAGACACACATACACAGACACACACACACTTAGTAGGTTTTTTTAGTAAAGGTTTTACGGCACTTGCAACACAATAAGGTCATATAAGTGTCGAAGATTAGAGGTGTTACAAGAGAGTAACATACACACAAAAGGAGGAGGGGAGATAAGGACGATAGATGTTTGATAGGAAAGAAGGAGCAAACCACACCAGAGCACCCGCCAACCACACACACACACACTCACACACAGACACACAAATAGACACACACCTCTGGTCGGCAAAACTCTCGGATCCCTCGTCATTGAGCGTGCCGGCGGAGGCAAACATGATGGTGGTGTCAAGGTCACCGATGATTCCGCTCACAGTGCTCGCTGCGTTGATACAGGCCTGTGTACCCCGGGCCCCCGCTTGTAGTGCTGCTAGCACAAACGATACCTGGAGGGAGGGAGGGAGAGAATGAGGGAG
>NW_004800260.1:2989-4151 GCF_000002075.1 Aplysia californica | reverse complement strand
ATGCTACTCTCCAGTTACGCCTCTAATCTTCGTCACTTATATGACCTAATTATGTCGCAAGTGTCGTAAAACTCTTAACTGAAACGAAACGTGGAGGAATTTTAATGTCGTTCTGACAACATTGCCGTCAGTTTTGTAGTCAGCGGAAGCGGAAATGCGTAGTTATCTGGCAAGCTGCCGTCTCTATGACGTGCCCATACCTCTTTGGACGTGAGTGCCGTGCCGTACCGTGCTTTCTGTAGTTGTCTTCTGTCCCCCCCCCCCCCCCGGGGGGCGGTGCCACTGACTGAAGTGTCTTTAGACCATTCCCAAGGGGGGGGGGGGGGGCATTTCTCGTTTTAGTTCGTAGTAGAATTGTAAATGGGCTGACCCAACAAGGTCAGGCTCATAACTGTGCCTGAACTACAACAGAGAACTGCTGCTTTTTCTTTCCTAATCCTTACTATCGTCATTTTCCTCTACTTATTTTTGTATGTTTGTCACACTCTTGTGACCCGCTATTTCCGGGGTGCCTTGATAGTCGAAGCAGACTTTGTGCTGATGAAGCTAGAGAGGGAAGCAGAGTAAGTCTGATTCCCTGTAAGGACTTCTCTGTTGACATCCACCCCTTGACGCTCATATGACTTTATGCAGTTGCGAGCGCCGTATAACCTCTACTAAAACATAAAACAAACTGTCTTCTGTAGCTCGTGCGTACGATATAATAATTATTTTTTATTCAAACCCAGCATTGGGGCCTTACTTCAGTCCGGTACACTTCTGGCGTCTGTGGCGAAGGTAGTGGTTAGGCTCCACTGTGTCGTGCCCAAACTTATAATAATAAACTGACACTTCTCACTATCCTAGAATTACAAGGTTCTACTTGCTCAGTATCTAGTTTTGAGAAATGTTGCGTAAAAAATGTTGAGTTTCACAACATAATATGAAGGTTTTTTTTCGAAGACAGTTCTTTGAATATCTTGATAACGACTCCGAATAATCTTACGATTGTTGTAGAGCAGACAGAACATTTGTTTTTTTAACGTCATCGTCTTAATAAGTCAAAACGGCAAAAAAAATTCAGATAAGAATTTGTAGATCTAAGAAAACGATATGCATATATGCACACATGCACACACACACACACACACACACACACACACACACACACACACACACACTT
>NW_004800260.1:0-1076 GCF_000002075.1 Aplysia californica | reverse complement strand
GGGAGAGAGAGAGAGAGAGAGAGAGAGAGAGAGAGAGAGAGAGACCTAACCCATATTTAGCTTATCACATCTCACGCCCACAGCAGAGAACTTTCGCCTACTTACAGTGTGAGCTATTGCAAAATGTGGCAGAGTGGATTTCCGTATATTAGGCTAACTTCTTGAGTACCGGTATAAGCTGCTGTGAATGGATAAACCACACGAACTGACAGAAGTCAGCTGGGTCGTGAGATATCAGACGAACACTGCTCTAAGTCTCATAAGTTTCTTACAAGGATATTTTTACGAAGGATATTTGCCTCATACCCTTCCGTTTACACGTGTGCCTATCTGATTTATGATTTACTTATGATGGTGTGTGATATTTTATGAAACGTTTCCGAGGTCTTGATTCATATCTCTACGTATAGATACGAGGCATGACGTGCTGTGTGGGTGTGGTGAAAGCAGAATAAGAAGAAAAAAAAACCCTCTTAGTCTAAGCCGTCTTAGAAGCCATAATATAGATCTAGATCTAAGTGTTAAAGTCATTCTGCACCATGATGCAAATCACCCCTTTTTCGCGGATGGCAGCCAAGTGCCACTGGTAGGTAGGTGGGTCCATTTTTTTCCTTTCCCTCTGTTGTTTCTCTCTATCTAGCCTTTTTCCTGCACTACCTGAGTGTTATCATTGAACCTTTTCTCTACACGCGGGCGATTGGGGGGCGCCACTGGTAGGTCCAACTTCTTTAAATTTTCCCCTGTATTGTTTCTGTCTGTCCATCTGTCTGTCTTACTTGTTCCCAGCATTGAATGACCATTTTTGTGTCGATGTTCTTCTCTTGACACAAACAAACAAACAAACCTTTTCTGTACTCAGACACAAAAAAACCCCTAGTCTTTTTCGTTTTTTACAATTTTTGTTAAAGAAAATAGGTTTCCCTTTGTTCGAGAATAGATCTACTTTTGGCCAGACGCCATATACCGCATGCCACGAGCGACAGGTGGTTGTTGCGGGCTGTGTTGCTATGTCCCCCCAGTTCTGCCTATGTTTATTCTGTACCTTCTATCTCTCTGTCTTGTCCGCAGGATTTCGG
>NW_004800259.1:3196-4147 GCF_000002075.1 Aplysia californica | reverse complement strand
CCCTCAGAGCTGGTTGGTTTGAGGGTATCCGTGTGAGTGGTCCGAACCACTTGATATGTTGTTTTTCAAAGTGTGGTTGGAGTAGTAGGACCGGTGTTGCTCCTACCGTGCCCCTTATGATTCCAATTATTATTTTGTCTCTTCTTGTCTTGTTAACCGCTCTAACCATTTCATCTCACCTGTGACCGGCTTCCTCTCTATGGCTTTGTCAGGGACAATGTCTGGCACTGATATGTGAGTGTTGGTAGGAAAATGGCGTTGATGAGTTTCGCCTTGGTGCTCATGGGGATATTAGGATGTTTCAGGAGAGGGGCGAGTTGATAGCTGACTGCACTGGCTTTCTGGCATCTAGCCTCTATTTCTCGATCTATCGATCTATTTTTCCATTTTCTGTGGAAAAGCTGCCCATGTATTTGAATTCGCTGCTTTGTTTTAGTTGTGATCCATTGATGTTGATATCCTCTTTGTCTGGTCTCCTGCTAACTGTCATGACTTCGGTTTTGCTAACACCGATCTTCATGTCATATTTCTCGCAGCTCGCGTTTAGTTGGTTCATATATGCTCCTGTAGTTGAGTCATGTTATCCATCATTGCCAGGTCGTCTGCAAACATGAGTTCGTTGAGTGCTTCTGGGTATGGATTGGTCTCCTTTGTAATCTAGTCCATGTAGATCACAAAGAGCGGAGGAAAGAGATTGCAGTCCGGTCTGACTCCGGATGTTACTTTAAACCAGTCTGATGTTCCACTGGTAGTGTGGGGGCTCTCGTGGCCTAGAGGTTAAGGTGTTGGCCTCTCATTCAAAGGTCCCGGGTTCGATTCCGGGTAGCGACCAAAAAAATTTTCTTCTCTAAAATTGTCTCCTTTCACATCCTTTCCTGATCTCTAACAATGTTCTGTTGTCTGCTTTCATTTCCACTTTCTGCCCCCACCCCCTCACCTCCTTTGCCCCCT
>NW_004800258.1:0-4132 GCF_000002075.1 Aplysia californica | reverse complement strand
CTATAGGTCAACAGTGGGAGGGGCCTACGCAACATGATCGGTTGGAGGGACTACCTAACAACAACGACAGGGTATGAATTATGACGGCTCGCCCACCACGCCAGGGGCCAATGCACAATTAATGACAAAACGTAATGGAGTCACTAAGGTGGCCGTCTAAGACAGGTGTTATTACTTAGTGTTATAGTATAAGTTATAGGGGTTGTGTGTTAAAATATTGTGGCCGCGTTGTACAGGTGCCCGTTTTACACAGTTAAATTATATAGAAAAAACGCAAGGGGGGGAATGGAAAGTGACCGTTTGTACAGGTGACCGTCTTATTGAGGTGGCCATCAG
Source organism: Aplysia californica (assembly GCF_000002075.1). Lineage (NCBI taxonomy): Eukaryota > Metazoa > Mollusca > Gastropoda > Aplysiida > Aplysiidae > Aplysia > Aplysia californica. The sequence goes on along the minus strand of NW_004800258.1, from coordinate 3,796 downwards.
GGCAGGTTTCACTGTATTTCCAGGGTGCCTTGATAATCGAAGCAGACCTTGTGCTGTTGAAGCTAGAGAGATGAGCAGAGTAAGTCCGATTCCCTGTAAGGACTTCTCTGTTGACACCACCCCTTGGCGCTCATATGACCTTTTATGCAGTTGCGAGCGCCGTAAAACCCTCTACTACTAAAAAAAACAAAAAAAACTACCCTGTCCAGCAAAACTAGAGTTCATCCATCTCACAGAGTGGGCACCTCGTTGACGTGAGGTGCGACCCGTTCGGATGGAAACCGGGTACCTGTCGGTTGAGGTGAGATCAGTCTACGGACTGTCCCTCTTTGGCCCAGGTTTTCCTCTTAGATGGGAGGGTGATACGGCCCACGCCACTCAATCAGTTGGGAGCTTAAGCCCCTGCCTTCAGTCTGTCTTAGGGTCAATTTTGACAATTGGGGGGGGGGGGGGGTCCAGTACACTCTCGAGGAGAGGATAACTCCAGAGTAACCCTGGCACAGCTCTGGTCATTCGAACAATGTGTCTTATTGGGGTGTCGGTGTTGGGCAGGGAGCTGGCCGGGCTGCCTTTGCCTTTGCGTATGACCGGCCAAGGCTATTGTCGTATTGGTCACCCTGTCCAAACCAATCACAATCTGCTCCATTTATTATGTCCCGCCAAATTACCCTCTCAAATTTACCCGGCTTGATGACTCAAAACACCAAGTCTTAAAACCCTTCACTTTATTAGGAGATTTTTAAAGCTCTTTTGGGGAGACGAATTCACCGACAAAAAGGAAAAAATAATATAGAAGACTTTTTATTCCAAAACAACATCTGCCTTTTAAATGGTAAATCGCAAACCTACCGAAACAGATCTACATTTAATTAACACTTCATCCATCGACCTTAACTTCTGCATAAAAAAAAAAGATTTTAAATATTTTTTTTACTGTTCTTTGGGGGGGGGGGGGGGTTGTTGTTGCTTTGTTTTGTTTGTTGTTGTTGTTTGTTTTGTTTTTTATTTTAGAGGGTGGTTTTTCCAGTCAAATATAAACGTGTGTTTTTTTCGATTCTAAACAAAGTCTCATTCATTTGTTTACCGCATCCCATCATCCCCCATTACAGACAACAGGAGAGGTAACCAAATAAGTTATCTTCCGAGCGAAACACAATGCTGGGTGCATTTGTTTTGCTCGAAACCTCATTTTTGTTGTTATGTCTCTTGTTCATAAAAAGAACATAATGATTAAAGCTAGCCTACAGATCTCCCCTTTTAAACTTTCATCCCCACTCCCCCCCCCCCCCCTCCAATTTTCACACCCCTATTTACTTAATTTTTTTTTTCATGCAATGAAGGTTACTCAGATAAAAAGGGAGAGAAACCTAGCTGTTCTCTCACATACATAAATTATGCGGTATATCTCTCTCAAAATGGCACATCAAATTTGTTCTTACTAGATCTATGCTATGTAACCTTCAGTTACGGTAGGCCTACTGGTAATTCATAATATGACATTATTCAATTTTTATTGTGCTTTCAATCAAAATGAGAAGAAAAAATTCTTTAACTCTTCACTGATTTATCTCGATACGTCGATCAGTGCCTTTCTTTACACTTCCTTTTTTATTGTCCCATGTTCTGATTTTGATGTCGATATTTGTAGGTTATGTAAAAATGTAACATTACATGGTGCAAATTGTTATGTTTTCTAGAAAAACGAAACAAGAAAAAGGGGAATTGTTAAGTTGATGGTGATACTGGTGAATATTATATATGATGATGATGCTCTAATGTTGGAAATATTATGCATCTTAGTGTTAAGTGTGTTTAATTTGTATTATTATTAATTTTTTAATTAATTTTTTTTTTGGGGGGGGTGGCGCTTAATCTAGGTCCCGGCCAGGCTGTCGGGGGGGGGGGGGGGGGGCACAACCCTCATTCTCAACTCCTCGCATAGAGTAACCAAAAACTTGGAAATAATTCGTCATATTCAGCCCTAGCATTTAAATTTAATAAAATAAAAGTATGCCGAAAAATCACATGAGGGCGCATCTATCTATGTGATGACATCCTCTTTACAGACCTGCAGAGGGATCATCCTAGCCAAAAGCAGAGACGAGTGGCAAAACAGATGGGCCAACGCAGAAACAGGAAGATCTCTCTTTGGGTACATGGACAAACCCAACCCCAAAGACCCTTCGAATCTTTTATGTAGAGCCGTTCAGACATTGATCTTCAGAGACCGCACAGGACACTTACACACCAACAAGCACATAAACAGAATCAACCCCATTGCAGACACTGTGACTACCACGAGGAGACCGTTGAACATCTTCTCCTTCACTGCCCAAACATGGCAGTTCTTCGACGCAGGCTCCTACTCACACCTACAGACTTACAAAGCCTGCTCTAGGCGTTGACCAGATGACAAGGACATGTGGTTACTTGAGGGAGGCATTGTGCTGCTAAGAGCGAAATGCTCGAGGCTAAAGGGATTTGAAAACAACAACATTAACATGTGATGACATTGTTAGTGTGTTTGTCGCCCCACGTCTATGCTATCATATTTTCAAAACAGTGAAAGGAGTATGGCCAATAACCTTTGTAGTATTTTTCATAGTCAATGCAGTTGCGTTTCGTAACATAAGACTAACACGTCTGGACTAACTTGTGTGCTTACAAGTTATCGCTGTCGGGATTCGCCACTGATCCCGGGGCACTTCTGTGATCCTCGCAGCATGTAAAAAGCCTGAAAGACCATGCCCAATTGACCAGAGAATTAGGCCTACATTGTCGCCTCTTCTTAAAGTTAAAGTGATGATACCAGCAAATTCAGCAATATACGCACAAAAAGCAACACACAGTACTACTGGAGGATTGGAAGTGAAATGCGTCCAGCGACAACTCAGACCCCACGGGCATTAAAAGTCCCCGTCTCCAAAGTCCAAAGAGATAGTACATAATTTATAGGCCACACTTAATGAAATAGATTAGAAAGACAGACCAGTTAGTATTGAGTGCAGGTAATGTTATATCAAATTACCTCCCTATTCTATCCTCATGTGAAAATGTGATGACATGCGACCGTGAATGGCGCCTTTAAGTCTGACAAAGAGTATAATGAAGACAAAGAGATGTTTAAAAAGGTAAAATTAAATAATTAACTAACACACTTATACACACACACATACTCACACACACACACACACACACACACACACACACACACACACACAAACACACAAAGCTATGTATAACAAGTCTTCCACTGAATCCTTTCTTTACACTTTGTCACCATAATATGCTAAGGATTGGGAGCGCAAAAAGAGATTATAAAAGGTCATAACGTAATACACGTATCATTATGCACTATCGTATAATATTATGACCTTTGTTTGTCGATGGAGGGATCATCAAGACAAGCTTTGGTATCCTGGACAAGCACCAATTCCTACTTCCCCATCTTTTTTTTTTTTTTGTTGCTTTTTTTGTTTTGTTTGGGGGGCGGGGGGTTGTGATAGTGGCAAGTGTCCAAGAGGACCGCCTTTCTAAGAATAAAACTTTTCTCCTCGTCAACAGGTGGTCATCTTGAACAGGTATGAGTGTACATATTATGTATATATACTTTAGTATTATAGCGGTTCAGTCAGGGGGAGGATAGTTAGAGCTGCACCAAGAAACAGAACTGCCCCGTCATTTTATGCAAGAAAAAATAAGAAATTACGCAAATTGAGCCCAAAAATTCTTAAATTAAGCGATTCTGTTAATTTTAACGAAGAATGATAAAGGAAAATAATCAGATTTTTTTCTA
>NW_004800257.1:3262-5867 GCF_000002075.1 Aplysia californica | reverse complement strand
TCTAAAAATGCCCCATCGATGTCTCGTGTTTCGACTTTGCCTTTTGCAATTAATGAAGCCTGAACTGTGTCTGTTGTGCGACAGTCTCGGTCACCATGTCAGTGTCTGAAGTCCAACTTTAAGTTTTTAGGTAGAAACTCTAGAGTCTAGAGATCTAGAGTCTAGAATATAATCTAGATCTAAAATCTAAGGCCACCTCTATTCTCACCCGGAGTGAGAATAGTGCAGGCGAGTCTTGTGGCTATTCTCACCCGGTGCACGTTCGCCAAATTTTGCGTTTACCCTAAACTACAGAATTCTACACTGTGATAACAGAAAAATTGTAGAATTCTGTGCCGTGAACAAACGTTCCATTACAATTGTAGCCTACTAAAATCGTACAATTTTGTCTGTGGGCAGTGGAGAGAGAGAGAAAGAGAGAGAGGAGTAGCGCGAGAATTTCCGGGCAAAACAAAATGGCGACCCGCGTAGTTCGGCTCGATTCGAAAAGTTAAATAGCCATAGCATCTTTGTAGACAACCAAATTTATTTACTTTTGTGTTTTAACATCATTTTTAAACTTTGTTTTGGTCAATTTCATCGTCAACACCGATAGACAGTATTCAGAAAGAGACAGAGAGAGAGAGAAGAGGGGAGGAGTTGATCTTGCGAGAACTTCCGGGCGGGTGAGAATAGCCACTTTCAAAATCTAATCTATCTAGATCTAGATCTAGATCTAGTCTAGAATCTAGATCTAGACTAGACTAAACTGCAAAAAATACTGAATGAAATCTAGATTCTACGTACACGGTAATCGGGTACGTAGTCTCAGTATCTACGAACGCTATGTTACACGGTAACCGGGTGCTTAGTTTCAGGGGCCCCTTGCTTGAGCTGGATCTAGATTCTAGATCTAGATCTCTAGGTGCACGGTAAATACTTCGCTACGTTCAAGACCTTGATTTCTTTCATTTTTTCCTTGCTTTCCTGTTGTATTTATTGGTATCCAGGTTCTCGTAAAACTTTGAACCCAAATAATGGAACACACGACCCGTCTTGTTTCCTCAGACAACTGTGATCCCAAACAATGCAACACCAAGGCACACCCCCCCCCCCCCCCCCCCCCAGGAAAAAAAAATCTCCATAGTTGTTCATTTATCTTATTTCTTACTTCTTTATCCTCTAATTGTAAAGGTATCACGGCTCGCACTTAATCTTAAGCCCAAGTATAAAAGAAAATACCCCCACCCCCTCAGTTCAGGGCTCCCCATTATGCACAAATGTACGTATAGATCTATATATGCATTAAACCTGCAGATTACCCCCTTAAAGTTTTAGTGGTGCGTGAACTTTACCCTTTATAATTCATTTCATTTCAGAGGTTTGTATACGCTTTAAAACGCAGGTGGTGTGCGTCTGGCGAGCATAATTTTCTCCCTTCTCTATCCTGAAGCCGAGTCAATGATTTGAGAACAAACCTACACTCATGCACGACAGTCACCTTAAGTGTCAAAAAAAGTCGTCCATTCGAATTACTAAAACTTATCAGCTGCGCGCAGTTTCCCGCAACACCGGCTGGCTTCAGCACAGAAACTTTGCCCACATTCTGGTGGCTCACATTTCCAGGTGTCCAGCCTTGAGTTTACCCCTGCTGTGAGATTACCCCCATCTTTCTTTAACACACTAGTAAACATGAATTGTCCGCAATCAAAATTGTGGAAAGACTGAAATGTGAACCCTGGGATGGCTCTGAAGAAATGAATCAGTTTATAGTTTATTTTCCCAACCTTCCACACACTCATCCCTCCCCTAAATCTCAAGCATCCCGATCATGCCCACCGGTTGAAGTGTCTTTCGGGACTTATCCGGGGGGGGGGGGGTGTTCCACCTGTTGTACCGGAATTGTCAAAAATCTGATACTTCAGGATTAAAAAAGAAATAATGATAAAACACACACAGGCACGCGCAGATACACACACACACACATGCATGCGCCCCCACACACACACACATACACCACACATATGCGCTCCCGCAGAGGGAATATATATATATATATACACATAATAATGGACACCCCCCCGGAAATTTTAAAAGTCAGCGAGGCAGTGACCTAAGTGATTTGTCGTTGATCTCAATTTTTTTCACCAAGTCAAAATTTGTTCCCCCACTGAGATCCCGACTTTTAGATTTCAAAGAGTGGCAGGTCTATTTTTCTTGGTGTACTACAGTCGGAATTGACCCCTTTTATTTTTTATAGGCCCAACTGCTCAACCACCACCACTCTCCCTCCCCCCCCCCCCCCCCCCCCCGTGGACAAAAAGGGAATTTTAGAAAAAATTAAACTTTTATTTTTTTTTCTAAAAAAAATAAAATACGGAGAGATTCCAACAAAAAACATTGTCCCTCTGTGGGGGTCTGGTGAAAATGTTGTGGGGGGTAAAATGTTTTCCAGGAAAAAAACCGTTTTTAAAAAATTTGGAAAATTCTCTCTTTATCCGTTAAAGTTCTGAAAAAAGGGTAAAAATATATCTCTTGAGAAAAAAACACAAAGGGTGAAGAAACCTCTTATATTGTGGTTGAAAAAGGGGGGCGTGCCCTCTTCCCCCCCCCCCCCGGGGGCCCA
>NW_004800257.1:1940-3162 GCF_000002075.1 Aplysia californica | reverse complement strand
CAGGAAAAAAAAATCTCCATAGTTGTTCATTTATCTTATTTCTTACTTCTTTATCCTCTAATTGTAAAGGTATCACGGCTCGCACTTAATCTTAAGCCCAAGTATAAAAGAAAATACCCCCACCCCCTCAGTTCAGGGCTCCCCATTATGCACAAATGTACGTATAGATCTATATATGCATTAAACCTGCAGATTACCCCCTTAAAGTTTTAGTGGTGCGTGAACTTTACCCTTTATAATTCATTTCATTTCAGAGGTTTGTATACGCTTTAAAACGCAGGTGGTGTGCGTCTGGCGAGCATAATTTTCTCCCTTCTCTATCCTGAAGCCGAGTCAATGATTTGAGAACAAACCTACACTCATGCACGACAGTCACCTTCTGTGTCAGAAAAAGTCGACTAGTCGACTTACTAAAACTTATCAGCTGCGCGCAGTTTCCCGCAACACCGGCTGGCTTCAGCACAGAAACTTTGCCCACATTCTGGTGGCTCACATTTCCAGGTGTCCAGCCTTGAGTTTACCCCTGCTGTGAGATTACCCCCATCTTTCTTTAACACACTAGTAAACATGAATTGTCCGCCATCAAAAATGTGGAAAGACTGAAATGTGAACCCTGGGATGGCTCTGAAGAAATGAATCAGTTTATAGTTTATTTTCCCAACCTTCCACACACTCATCCCTCCCCTAAATCTCAAGCATCCCGATTTACCCAATTTTTATCGCATGTACCCCGATATTTTTTTTGGGTTTTTTTTTTGGGGGGGGGGGGTGTTCCACCTGTTGTACCGGAATTGTCAAAAATCTTACTCTGCCTTCTTTTCTGTTGTAGGAAGCACTCGTTAAGTTAAACTTTTTGTCAGCAGAAACTCGGAGCACTATTTCCTGAAATGTCTATGTCGAATTTAGTTTGTAGTTGACTCACCAAAAGTTGTGTTGGAACTTTGCTCACACATGTTATTTCAACTATAATGGAATAGTATTGATTTGGCATTCCGACTTAAGACATTCTCAAGATTACTTTTGCCTAAACATGCTTTGTTCGAGTTCTAGTTAGTCGGGCCAGTCATCAAGACACTTAAAAGTAAAACTGTTCCAATCTGCGTTTGCACCACGTGACAGGACTTCGGCGTGTGAGTTCCGTGTGTGTCAGGAATCGTCCGTTGACAGGGTCAATTTTCATGCCCACCGGTTGAAGTGTCTTTCGGGACTTATCCGGGGGGGG
>NW_004800257.1:0-1330 GCF_000002075.1 Aplysia californica | reverse complement strand
AATTATTTCTTAAGTTAATTAAAAATCGTTAGCATTCAATCATAGTCATTGTCACTCTGTGTGTGTCTGTGTAAATGTGCTGTGAGTTAAATGTTTACAAGCAAAAAATCGTATTATAAAATTATGAAATATTCACTTTTACCGTTTAAGTTTCTGAAACAAGGGTTAAAAATATCCCTTGAGATAGTAAACCAAAGGGTGAAGGAACCTCTTAAGTTGGCCTGAAAAGGGGAGCCCTGCCCCTTCCCCCCCCGGTCACCCACACTGGTTAAGTCCCGAGGAACACCTCGACAACCGACTATCCCAGACACACGCTATTCACACGTAGGAAGTCATGTCACGTGATGCGAACACAAGCGTTTGAAAGTTTCACTGACAGGTCTTGATGATGGGCCCTATATATAGTAACCAGAACTCGGTTTCTTTTTTTAAAGCAGCTGAAGAACAATGAATAGATATTTTTAGGCCTATGTCATTATAATTGTTACAGTAATCAGGCCATCATTGGAGAATTATGGGTAACAAAAGCGAAAGAAGTTAAAGTCATGAAGGGAGTGAAGCATTCTCGCACCTAGCTCAAGGGGGCCCCGAAACTAAGAACCCGGTTACTGCGTGCGTAGATACTGAGACTACGTACCCGGTTACTGTGTACATAGACACTCTGTAAATTTTTAGTTTGCAATACCTGAAGTATTTGTATTTGAGCGAAACCAGTGCGTGATGTATTTTAAACCTAAATAATTACTAAGACCTGTGTACTCAACAGGCTTTGGTCAATAGGGCCTCGTAAGTATGGCTAGACTGACAGGATAGCCGTAATCTAGGGCTAGCCGTACTTGAGGATGGCTAGACTGGCAGGCTAGTAGTACTAGTACTGATGTTGCATGCATATATTTTAACACTTCGCCACCTATCTCGCTGATTGGCAATGTTTACCACCCCAGTTTCTTTGGATTTTTTCCCAAAATGAGGTGGCAAAGTGTTAAATCTGAATAATTACTAAGTCTAATGAGACCTGTGTACTCAACAGGTTTCGGCCAATAGTGCCGAACATAAGTAGGCCTACGCCACTTCATATTATGATTTTGAATCGCATGATGGTTCTGTGATTCTGATTATAGTGATTGACATTTTTATTTGCTTATATATTATTTAAGTTGTGAATGGCCTAAAAATTATGACGGCTTGTCTACAGCGTCAGGGGGATGCATAATTTTTTACAAGGCCTGGCTTTCTCAGTCAAGTAGCCTAAAAATCAAATTTGGCAGTTGGTTGATGACCTTGACCATCAATGATTTATTTATAGAGGCACTAGCCATCCATGTCCAGT
>NW_004800256.1:0-4171 GCF_000002075.1 Aplysia californica | reverse complement strand
GGTGTGTGTAACCACCACATGTTTACAACAGCTCTGAAAGGCCCCAGCCTTAGTCAAACCCAAACCTCTCTAACCTGTGCGCTGCGACTTCCTCGCCGTCCCGTGGGGAGTCAGGGGGAGAGGACTGCGGCGTCATCTCAGAGTCTGGCGTGGCCGGCATCTGCTGCCCTCCAACGATCGGCTCCACTTCACTGTCTGTGTCACTCTCAGAGCTGGTGTAGTCCGGCCAGTCTAAAAATGAAAGAGCAAATAATTTGTTTGACATGTTTAACTCAAGCTCGCTATACAAGATGAAAGACAGAAATTGATAGTGTGTGTGAGCATGTGTGTATGTGTAAGTGCACATGTTTGTGTGTAGGTGTGCTCATACAATTCAGGGCTGGGTGCCTGAGAGAAGATCTGAGAATGAAGACAAATCTAATGCTAAAGAAAACAAACCTCTTCCACTAATACTGCTTGGATTGAAACAACAAAAAACAAACGGTCTCTTCAAATAGCTCTGCTATAGTCATAGTTCAGAAGTATTTAAACCCTTAAAGATTTTCGGACTTTCAAACCAAAAGATGATAGAAAGATAAAAAAAATAATCTAATATGTAATCACCCAATGTTGCCTCAACAAATGCCCAACTGCAAGCCTTGGAAAGACTTCAGAGACATCAAGCAAGAACAAAATGGTCAAAACATTCCATCAGAAAAATGAACTACCGTGGTCGTTGCCATAAAACAGAATTCCAAGAACAAAAACTCATTCCAATATCAGCAGCACTCACCATTTTCGTAGGCGTTCATGGTCCCGTTGCTGAGAGCTTGGTGCTGCTGTTTCTGTGGGCGCTGCTGCTGTGCGACAGCCATGTCGGGGTGGTGGTGCTGTGGCGAGTGAGTTGTGGTCTCCTCGTGGTAGCTGTGCAGCATGTTCCTCTCCCCCAAGAGCTGCATCACCAGAACCTGCAGCTCCCCCAGTTTGTCCTGTGGACAACGTGCACAACAGGAACTTCATCATCATCACTACTTTTCTCCCCTTGCACCAGGGTATAGACCGTGAACAAACACTTTCCACCTTTCCCTATCCTGACTAGCCTCATGACATTATTCCATGTCGTCCCTTTTTTTTTCTGTACATCATTCCCTATGACTTCTTCAGGTTTCAAATGGTCCTCCCTTACAAGATTTACAAACTCGCAAACTAATACAAATTACTGCATAATGTTGCATTAAGTTTCTCTCTATTATAGGTCTGATCCTTCGTTCCATTATCATTATCCTTGTGTACGTTTTCTTTGAGTGGTTTGGTAAAGACATGCCCCTGCCAATAGTACAATCATGTTTGTTTCTTTTTTTCTTCCATATCAGTACCACTATGCCCTTATGTCAACCTTCTCGGTATTTACTTCACAGAAAAATCGATGACCACCACATCTACCCATCCGAACAACAAACAACTTCATTCATCCCATGCACCTTACTTCATCCACACTACTCTACCCTGCCTCTCACCTGTAGCTGTTCCCTGTCTCGGGCCAGCTGAGCAATGTAGTCGTTCTTCTGTGTCTCTCGCTGCTGCAACAATGCCCTCTGGTGGTGGTACAATGAAATGTACTCGCCTGAAAATAATAAAATGTAAATCCTTTTACAAAGTGTCGTTACGACGTGAGTGGAGGACAACAGTTACCCAGGGTGCACTGTTGGCTCAGTACCAAACTACAAAATGATGCAAATGACCTTCATTCTAATTCTTTAACTAATAGGGCAAATGACCTTGGTTCAAATCCTTTTGATAGAGTTCTTAAACTTGGCTTGTGGCTTGTTGGGGGAGTTTCTGCTGAGTCGATATCTGCTTGCTTCAGTCCTACTAGAGATGGAAGTCAAATCAGACATCGCACCTCTCGGGCAACCGTACAGTTTTAGCAGAGGCAGTCGTCGTGAAGATTGAATTTTTGTCCTAACAGTGGCATAAGTCAATCCAAGCAACTATCTCACAGCAATATCAGTGTACTACCTGCATATTTGGGTAGGATCTATACAATTGCAGCAAGTACCCAGATGATATTTCCGAGACATAACCTTATTAACTTTACACAATGTCATTAAATCACTCAAAATGATCTGTGTTTTTCTGGTCAAATCGAGCGTGACTTACGTAAGTATATACATTCCATTAAACATATACAATTCAATATTAAAAGTGTCATAGACAACAAAGAACCATAAATAGTGGCAAAAACAGGCCTTTCTCAAACAAAGAAAACAACAGAGACAGCAGCAGCAACAACAACAACAATAACAACCACAACATGACCATCATTGATGAGGAGCACTCTTCTACGGGTAGCGGATTGGCACAGCAAACATATTACCGACTCCGTCACCATACCCACTCACACAAAATCGATAGCAGCAACCATAACAAATCTATGGTAAGCAACAATAACACCAACAACAACATATCTATGGTCAGCAACAATAACACTACCAACAACAGCAGGTCTATTGTCAGCAACAATAACACCGCAAACAACAACAACAGACATGATAAGCAACAACAGATCTATGGTCCGCAACAGCAACAGCGACAACAACAGCAAGGACCAGACCTATGGTGTCCGATTCTCCCTGCAGCTGCAGCACGAGGTGCTCCAACTGGTCCGCCTTGTCGGAGAGCTCGGCCTTGTCCTGCATCACGTGCATGTACTTCTGCTGGATCAGCTCCATGGCCGTCTTCAGCTCCTGGTACTCGGACCGGCTGATGCGCTCGCTGTCTGGGTTATTGTCCTCCGCTGTGGGACAAACATAAGATAAGATAAGATACATCTTTATTGTCCAGATCCAGGCACATTGGTTTGGTGTTTCACGTGTACACACACACACACATGGGATGGGAAATATGAGGACGTTTCTCACGGTATTACTGATGATCACATCACCTGCCAGGTAGTCTTACGGACTGTCTTGAATATAACACTAAAATGCATAAAGCAGGTGATGCCTGAATCAATTCAACTGGGCCTGTGGTGGGAATGGTGACTTTAATATTCCTCTTGAAGTCTTTTCAATTACTATAAGTGTGTCAAATGTAAGATAAATGCAGTTTCTGAGACACTTAAATAAACAAGAAAGCCTTGAACATTTTGTTCACACTGCAGAAGTAGAAGGCAAACAAGACAGGAGTAGATATAAACCTCCAGCATTATTTCATCTATACATTGGACTTGCCACTGAAACTGAAATTATATCCTCAGGATAAATTAAAATAGTTTGTTATTCTTTTTACTCCAGTATAGTTACAAAGGATTCTTGACAAAATCAAGTATGTATGACATGAGTCAAGAGGTATCTAGCAAGTACAGAACAGCAGCAGCAACTGACTTTTCCTAATGACCTCCTCCTGAAGGTCAGCGATCTTGATGCCAAGGCTGTCCGACAACTGCCGCTGTTCCTTCAGGCTCTCGTACAGCTGAGTCCGCTCTGTCTCCAGCTGTGCGATGGTAGCCTGTAAGGACTCCATCTGTAGATAAAGGAAAACATGCAAGTGTAAAACACTTTTTAAAAAATAAATAAAGAATGAAAGAATAAAACTCACAATATAACGGATAGTCTGCAAGTGTATAACATTATTAAAGAAAAAAAGGGATGAAAGAATTGAACTCACCATATCACTGATAGTTTACAAGTGTATAACATTACTTTCTTTTTTTAAAGGCGGAAGTATTAAACCCATCGTATCACTGATGGTCTAGGCATTCTCCAAGACGGTATGACATTACTTGTATGTGTATGATATTACTTTTAAAAAGAAAAAAAAAGGATGAAAGAATTAACTGTGCCATTTACTAAAATAGCTTCAAGGCAAACATTTCCCCCCCAACATGCATCTAATGTTTTACATAATCCAAACAGCCTTTAGTTTTCATGTTACAGTGAAAATATCTGTTGCTGTCGATGTCTTACTACCCCTTTCTCCGCTGACGTGAATTTAAGAATGAAGCTTCTTCAATCCTGTTTACCAAGGCTAATGTGGATTGTTTGGGACATATCCAGGCAAAATGACGCGAAAGTTTGATTGAACATCTACCCAACACGGGGCCTGAACATGAATCATTAGCTTTCCTCAGCTTCAGAACTTATTGTCCATGACACAACGTACAAATGCATACATTAAAAATGTCAGACTG
>NW_004800255.1:0-4177 GCF_000002075.1 Aplysia californica | reverse complement strand
GCAACATGTCAATGCACAGGGACCTCAGATGAGTCTGAGGTAGTAAAGGGGTTAAAATAAAGTGTACATCAACCTTGTGACAAGCTATGGTGTTTGTGTGAAACTAATCTGTTTATTTTTTGTTCCAGTTGTACGGTAGTTGTAGCATAGTAAGGTCATATGAGTGCCAAAGGTTAGAGGTGCTACTTTTGGGTAACATCAACAAAAAAAAAGCAGAAAGAGAAAAGAATGACAGAAGAACTTAAATTGTATAGAGATACATAATAAAGTAGGGTGACTTAAAGACGATAATGCATCTTTTTTATCCTACATCGAAATAAATAAACAATTAATTGTATACATGACTGTAATTTGGCGACTTGCAGTTCATCTTTTAATAACAGGCAGTGTCTTGATCCCTACTCCATCCTTTGGCATCTGTGGCGTAGCAGTTCTGTCGCAAGTGGAAAATTTGAATTCTATTCTCGTGAGGGCAGAATTTTTTTTTTCGAGCATCTCGGTGTTTTTACTGGATCGTTATGACCCTCTGATCCTAGTTGCCCTAGCAGGGAGAGTCGGAGCACCGCCTCCTAAATGATCTAAAATGTGTTGATGGAGGTGATGAAACAACTATTTTGTCATACAAGCCTTGGGCAGGAGCGGACAAATCGGCGAATACCTCAGTACATTTTAGCGGACCTGTCTAGTTCTAAAGCTGGTCCAGAAGAAGCGGTCACTGCAGTAGCATGTGACGTCACTGTGTTCACAACAATCATTAACAAGACAGTTGATTAAAGAATAAGTTTGAAGAGTTTATTTGTTGACTCAAAATCTTTTCTAAGGCCTGTAAAAGTTCTACACGGCTGTATTGTTTTCGTTCAACATTGGCACAAAAGTTCTATAAGTATTTATTGTTCTGTCACATCTGTGAAATGTTCGTCTTACAACATTAACGGTGGCCATGCCATGTACAGAACGTGTAATCCTGTCTCTTCTTTCTAGCTCTCATCTCTGAGGCCCGTCGAACGAGGATCTGGTCTACCGGGTGTTTTAAAAGAAGACCTGTTTAAAGGGCTATAACTCGGTAGTCTTTAGACAACTTTCAACTAAGCTTCGAAGAAATAAAATTCAACCAGACGGACGTTATACGATAGGAAAAATAATCAACTTATATGTTTAAAAAATCGTAAGTTTTTACAATTTCAAACAAAACTGAGTGAAACGCAAAACTTTTCAACTTCTTCAAAAGCAGCCATATTGATCCATTTAACATAATCTATATTTGTGTTGTGAAGAACATTTTCATACAAAAATTATTATTGCAAAAAAAACCTGGGAGGTGATGGCCATTTCCCTCCCAACAAGCTCCAATCTACAACTGGAAATTGTGAATAACCATGTGGCATGTTTCTGGGTCGAGTCTTTGGACGTCATGTTTAACATTGGGTTTTAATTGTTCTATTGTTTGTGGGTTGTTTCCGTAGATTCTGTCCATACCCCCCCCCCCCCCCAAGATAATTAATGAAAAGGCTCAGGTTAGGGATAATGAAGTGACAATTCATTTTAAAAACAACCGGCTTATAAGGCGTTCCCTAAACCTTTCTTATAACCACACACGAGCCACTCTTGGCGTCTGAGGTGTGGTCCCATCCCACAGAAACCATATCTGTACAGCATAACACCCCCTCCTACGGCTTACTAGATTGTCTAGTAAGCCGTGCCCCCTCCCCAAACGCCCTCAAAACTTTCAGCACAGTGAGATATCTATCTGATGTGATTGTTGTGGCTTTACCGTCTTTGTCCTGGACCCAGAACAGCCCCGCCAAGCCCCTATGGCTTAATGCTTTCAAGTAAAATTTTGCGTTTTACCCAATTGTGGTTGAACATTTTAAAACTTGATATTTCTCGAAAACTTTGATTCGTTTTCTTCATATTTACAGACTTGATGTCCTCGTTAATGAATTTTATTTGTCCGACGTTGTGTTGGAATTGGTGCCGAGATGATCGAGGTATTGTCTTTTAAGTTGGACCTCGTTTTTAGACACCTGTAAAAGAAATTAACAGCCCGTCCCTCCCAAAGCATACACCCTCGTCACACACACATTATTGATTTCGCTTTTCTCATGACACATGTGTGTCTAATGGGACGACAAAGTGTATTCATTTTACTTTTATTGCTTTCTTGAAACGCTCCATCAGAGAGTAAGATACAGCGATTGTCGTACTCTGAGATACAGCGGAAGATCTCCAAATACAACTCGATGTTCCTGTTTTTAGCCGGTGACCTAATATATCGCTGCCGCCTTTTTCAGGGCAGCCTTGATTGCGGCCCTAATGATTCTCGGTCTCATTCTCCTCCACGCCTTTCTGGCCTTGCCGGCCCAGCTTAGCTTGCTGGGGTTACTGGGGTTACTGGGGTTACTGGGGTTACTGGGGTTACTGGGGTTACTGGGGTTGCTGGGGGACGCAGCACGTCTGGTAAGGGACAGCTGAGAGAGCAGATCCATGGTGTTTTGGATATCGGCTGTGACCTCCTCTACCTCTTCATCATCAGTCGCTGCATCCTCTGCTCGCGCCTCCTCCTGGGCCAAGGTCATGGCGCTCATCGCCAATAAGATCAAAGCCATGCCAAACAACAGCGCTTTGAGATTCATGATGAAGGTTTTCCTGAAAGTCAAAGGTATAAATGTGGTTTTGTTCGCACATCGACATGAAAAATATAATTTTGTGCAATGCAAAAGAAAGATGAGTCAAAGAAAAACAACTCAAGTAAGGAAAGGTAGGACCTACTAGTGACCCTATACAACCATCTTCCATTGCACTAACAGATTAGGTCAATATAAAATAGAGGGACAGACAAATCAGACCGCACGAATGTTTCATTTAATCGAACACGAGAGATGGTGGTATAGCAAGACACCACAGAATCCAAGAACAGGCCATGGGGTGAGAGGATATCATTGCATTTGTCTGGCGTTTCGACCGTTATGATCTATTTCTATGATTGGTTGTCAGTGTTTTACTCCCCCACCCACTTAACTTAGACAAGAAAAGGCCCAGACTTCTTAGACTCTGCTTGTCAGGGCCGCAACAGGATGAATGAAATTCAGCATTCATGAGAAAGGCGGGAACATTTTATGCGATTACAACCTCAAGGGTGAAACTGAACTCAAGTCATTTCAATTTACTGTGACGAGCCAAACCACCATACTACACCCATTGTCAGCTCCGAGTCGATCGTTCAGAGCCGACGACTGGTCTTACCTACGTCTACGTTACTTAATAAAAGAAAAACTCAAAAGAAAAATTTACCTGTGCCTAGAAGATGCTGACTGTGATTCTCGTCTGTCTGTTTCCAAGAGACTGTGGCTTAATCGGGTTTGCGGACCTTTTTATCTACGTGAGGTGAGAAATCCTCATTAAGTTCTCGGATGGGCGGAGACGCCCACATACTGTGACTTTCATTCAGCTCATGCTTTCAACCCAAGGTCAACATAGTGAGTGCTCTAAGTCTTGGCCACTAGACATCCTCCCCCAACCACTACTCCTGCCTCCCCCTCCAAATCACACACCTACACCCCTCCGACCTAGACCTTCGATTAATAACTCTGCCCCAGAATATATTTCCATGTCTATTGTCTATGAATATGTGATGATTCTTACGGGAATAGAAGGAAAGCAACGAACATTTCACATGAGTTGCAGCTTCAAGAAGAGGTGTCCGACTTGCCCTTTAGGCTATACCCAAAAAGAACTAATGTTTGTGTGGCATATGGGTGAAATCAGGCGTTCGTCAGAACAATGACATCGATCGAAGAAATCGATAGTTGGTCAGGGTGTGCCCATACGTTGACAGCTCCGTCGGGATGGGAGTGCCGTGTGTAGTGTAACGGTAGCCTCTTTGGCGGACTTGATCGCAAAGGACATGCGTTTGATTCCCTAGTGCAAGAGATATTTGGTCGTTTTTAAGCACAAGTGGGCTATCCCGAAAATAATGTCTTGAGAAAATCGAAGGTAAAGTTTTTGGATCCTTATTCAGTTTCCTTAAAAGACCAGGAGAGTTTTCTCTATAACCAAACAAAATGTCTTTTTTGAAAACTTTATGCGAAAATCGCGGCCGCTATTCGCGGACCAAAAAATACGATTCGCGGGTCGCGGCCGCGACAAACGCAGATGCTAGCGTAATGCACACAGAGTG
>NW_004800254.1:0-4182 GCF_000002075.1 Aplysia californica | reverse complement strand
CAAAATACATAAAAGGATACATACAGAGTTATTTAAATAACATTGTACAGAACAGGAATCTACTGACATAAAAAGGATGTCATTAAATATGTCTTTAAAGATATTTTAAATTTAGAATCCAGCAATCAACCAGGGCAAGTTTCCATATTTTACATTAGTCGTTTCCCACCATTCATTATTATTTAAATTCTAGGACCGGTGTCATGGATCACTTTGTTTGCCTGATAACGTGGTTTCTTTTGTATATGGATTTGACACTTGCGATCTTATCTTTTTCGATGCCAGGGGTCGTAAGTCTCGGGATTTAGAAACTAATACATTTGGGCTTCAACTTAAAGAGTTTTGCAAAATTAACAAACTTTAAATACTGAATGGCAGAACAAATGGAGACGAGGGAGGGAACATCACCTGCATCGCAAACAAAGGCAAGTCAGTCGTAGATTACATCATTGTAAGCACAGATGGGTTTCAGGAAGTAATTAAAGCCTTTAAAATAATCCGTAGATCAGAGTCTGACCATTTCCCTCTTAGTCTAACGCTTACAGCACCTGCCATTGAATGTGAACCCGTAGAACAAGAAGTTTTGTGTCTTTTATATGATATCCGGAAATGTTTTTGGAACAACGATTACGTCGAAGACTATGTACAGGCTTTAGAGAACAACCTGTTATGTGTTCGAAGCGATTTTTCTGATCTTATCCATGTAGGTAAAACAAACGATGCTGTAGTGATGTTAAATAATTGTGTTAAAAGCCCAGCCGATTGTATGCAATCTACAGATGTTAAAATGTTCAAAAAGTGTACCTCCCAACCACCATGGTTTGGTAATGAATGCTATTATGCAAAAAGGCAAAAATACAAAGCATTACGTGAATTTCCTATTTCGAACTCAAATGAAGCATTAGATAACTACCTCGCTTTGAAAAAGAAAATTAAAAAACCCTGTAATTTTTTTTTTTAATCACAGTATACAGAATTACAAACTCAAATTCTTATTCAGAATTGTTTGAAGCGCAATTCGAAAGATTTTTGGAAACAAGTCAATATCCTTCAGTGTAAAAACCCGGTAACAAAGAATACTATTAGACCCAGAGAATGGCATGTCTATTTTGAGAAATTTTGCTAAACCCCTCTCGAGGTCTGGTGGTAACGCCAATGGAAATGAAGAGTCAAACAGCTTGAACTCATCTGTTTCCTTACACTGTCATGCCTCCCCTTGTGGTGAGCCAGGTGATTTGTTAAATTCACCCATTTCAAGAGACGAAATTGTATTGGCTATAAATAATTTAAAATCTAGCAAGTCTTGTGAACCTGACGGCCTATCCAGAATTTTACAAATTTGGTTGCCAGGACCTGGCTGAATTTCTTCTATCTCTTTTCAATTCAGTTTTCTTCACATGCAACTATCCAGAGGAGTGGACCAAGTCTATGATATTTAGTTGGCACAAAAAAGGAAACATAAATGATGTAAATAACTATAGGGGCATTAGTTTACTAAATGTTCTTGGTAAATTATTCTCATTCATATTGAATAGAAGACTGCAACAATGTTGTGATGAAGGTAACCTCATCCCTGAATCTCGGGCCGGTTTTAAAACGAAATTACTCTACAATAGATCATATATTTTTCACCTAGATCTTTAGTCCAAAAATATATCTCCAAGCCTGGCGAAAAGTTTTAAAGCATTTGACTGGGGTGGCAGAGAAAAGCTTTGGACAGAATTGAGAAGTCTTGGCTGTTCTGGACCAATGTATACCATTTTGAAAAATATGTATCAAAGTTCTCTTTCATGTGTTAAAGTCTGTTTAGATGAACGAGGATCCATGAAATCTTACATTACTGAATACTTCCAATGTGCATCAGGTGTAAAACAAGGCTGCATACATAGCACTATATTATTTTCTTTGTTTATATCTCAATTTGAAAAACACCTTTCAGATTCAAATACCCATGCTATACAGGTATTGCCCAATGATAATGATTTTATTTTAGGTTTAATGTACGCTGGTGACTGAAGCCTTTTTGACGATAGCGTCAGAGGTTTACGAAAGAAAATCAATGTGTGATATGATTTCTGCCAGATGTGGGGTTCAAAAGTGAATACAGAGAAAAGTAAGATTGTTGTTTTTAGAAATGGAGGCTATCTCAAAAGATCTGAGAAATGGTATTTGGAGGATAAGATCTTAGAGACAGTAACCTATTATAGTTACTTGGGCATTTCATTTTCATCTCGTCTATGCTGGAGATGAACGCTGCAAGATTGAGCTTGTAAAGCTCAACGGATTGTTTCTTGAACAAGAAGGCTTTTCGGTTCTTACCAAGAATTGAATTTCGAACAGCAAACAACATTTTTTATATAAAGATTAAACCAATGCTGCTTTATGGCTCTGAAATTTGGGGTACCAAAAATTGAGAAGTGATTGATAATGTTCAGGTTAAGTTCTGGAAAGCCTTTTTGTGTCTTGGCAAAACTACACCCAAATGTTTAGTTCTAAGAGAAGTGTGAAGAACCAACTGTGTTCTGAGATTACATTCATTGTGTCATTAAATTCTGGTGCAGACTTATAAATTAGAAAATGGCAAATATCCAAAGAAATGTTACACATGCAATTATATCGTTCCTGTGAACAGGTCAGAGTCAACTGGGCTACGGAAGTTAAAAACCTATTATTTTCCTTGGGCTTTGGGTATGCCTGGCTTTCTCAAAATGTTGGAAGTACTAGACTCTTTCTCAGTGAAGTAAAAAGTAGACTTGTTGATCATTTTGCGCAGAATATAGAGGAAGAAGTCTGTCGCAAGTATAATGTTTTCTCTCTTACAATTCCGTTTCAAGACACTGCTGAATATATCACCAACCTCCCACGGTATTGGAGCAGAAGAGTCATAGCTTTGTTAAAAATCCATAGCCTTCCATTAAATAACAATCTCTATCGGTGGATAATTACCTAATTCGGGGAGAAGGGGGGGGGGGGGGGGCTCTCGTGGCCTAGAGGTTAAGGTGTTGGCCTCTCATTCAAAGGTCCCGGGTTTGAATCCGGGTAGCGACCAAAAAAATGTATTCTCTAAAATTATCTTCTTTCACCTCCTTTCCTGCTCTCTAGCAATGTTCTGTTGTCTGATTTCATTTCCACTCTCTCCCCCCACCCCCTCACCTCCTTTGCCCCCTCCTCTGGGCTCCTGACTCTCTCTGCAGCCTTTCTACTACTACTCCTTGGCTCCTCCTTACTGCTATCTTTCTGCCACACCCATGATCTTCTGGTAGGAAAGATCTACACCTAGCCTTCTCGAATAAGGGCAAAAAATCTCGGAGGGCCCGTGTGCAAGTTGCGCACCTTAAAGATCCCTTGGTGGTCTACAATCGATAAGAATAGGCTTCGGCCGCCACCCGGGCAAAATTCAAAATTTCCTACCAACTGGAAATATTAGGTGTGTCCGCGCGCTCATATGACCTTATGCAGTTGCGAGCGCCGTAAAACACTTTACAAAAACAAACAAACATAACTAATTCGCCCTTATGTGAGAGGTGTAACTCTCATGAAATTGAAGATGAATTTCACTTTCTTTTCTACTGTTCACACTTTGTCCATCAAAGGAAATGGTTAATCACTCCCAGCCTGACTCGGCCCAGTGACAAAAATGTGCAATGTTTGACCCATGGTAAGAGATATTTGCACAACCTGTACTTATTCATTCTGGAAACTTTACTTATCAAATGAGTGTTCTATGTGATGTGGTGTGGGCCAATGGCCTTAAACACTGAATAAACTTACTTACTGTTAAATTTTGGCTCAGACGTTGTATGTCTCAAGGGTTGGGAAAGAGAATTACCAATGTTTTTACGTTGTTGTTGTTTTTTTTAACTCTTATTTTGTTTTTGTTAATTAAAGAGCAATGTTCTTAACAGACATTCGCAAAACAAGCTTGTTTGTACCTTTTCTGAAAATGAAGTTTGAACTTCAACATATTTGAAGTTGTTGTTGGTTTTTTTGTGGGGGGTGGGGGTTCTTTTGTTTTAGTTTTGTCTTCTTTCTACTTAATCTACGACGTCGGGTTTCTACTATTTTATCTTCCTTTTCTATGTTGATGAGGAAAATAGAGAAAAAATCCGTTTCCGAAAAGAAAAACTAACATGCGAGAAAATTCTCATAAAAGAAACGCTTACGTGCTGCCCCTTCAACCCC
>NW_004800253.1:3097-4188 GCF_000002075.1 Aplysia californica | reverse complement strand
GGCGTGTGAGGAAAGGTGGAGGAGGGTGAGTGTGACCTGTGTGGAAATGGCTAATTACAAAGTGATGACAGGTACCGTTGCCCAGTTACGCGCTGCCCGAGAAACCAGGTGGAGCAATGTCAACATCTCCTTTGAGTTTCCCTGACGTAAGCGAGACTTTTTGTCTTCGGTGCTATTGAGTACTTCTTGCTCCTTCTGTCTTTTGGGTTCCCGTAACAGCGTCCTTTGCGGAGCGTTTATGCGCCTCGCTGTGGCACGCAGAAAGACCGAGTTCGATTCCTCAGAGGGGAGACATTTTTACCGAGTACCTCGATCTTTTTAAAAGTGGGAAGACATGGAATAGCATCAAGAGGCTAGCCCAGGATAGAGAAATGTGGAAAGTGTTTGTCTGTAGCCTATACCCTGGTGCAGGGAGAGAAAGGCAAGGGCCTCGATCTTTCTGCTGGAGTGTTGTATCCTATCGTGCCGAGGGATAGTGCCTCAGAATCAGAATTTAGAAGTCCCAAAGCGGACCTTTATGTTTACCAGTTGTTGGTTTGGGAATACCTGTTATGACCACACCTGCCTTCTATCAGAACCAATTGCCTTGGATTCTTTTTTCTCATATTTGTCTGCCTCTCTGCGGCAAACCATATTTTTTGGGTCATCCTGTGTTACTGCTCTCGTAATTGGCTTCATGTTTTGTTGTGTACACTGTTTGCATTAAGCCCCCACAACTAGCAAGTATATGTGTGGCATCGTGGCGGAATCAGGCGCTCGTCGAAATGATGAAATCGAAGAAATTGACTTTTTAAATTTTGGCCTCCACACCTTTTTCTATTGCTTTAAAAACGCATTTCTGTGTAGATTTTACTTTAAAACGTTGACCAAATGCACTGAAAGGCGCAGTTTCCAAGGTCCCTAAGCTTTGGAAGTCACCAAATTTTGACTGCCTATTTCTCGCTAATTTTACCTCCGACACCAGACGACCCCCACCATCTATCGAAAATATCTCGATTTCTTTTTAACATAGATGGGTATCTTTTTCATAACAAAAGCAAGACAATTAAACTTTCTTTAAGATTAAACCAATAACTCCATATGCCCCCCCC
>NW_004800253.1:0-1038 GCF_000002075.1 Aplysia californica | reverse complement strand
TTCTCAGGAAAAGCCAAAGTGAAGGCTTGATTACATTACGAATGCAGATTTCCGACTGTTAGCCTTACCACAAAAGAGCTTTCATTCTTCTTCGAGGGATTCGCATTTGTCATTTGGCGAACCTGAAGGACACCCAGCGGCAGGAGTTAAATATCCTGTCATGACGGGTCAATTTTGTCCCCATGCATGTGAGATAGATCTGGAGGGAAGACATGTGGTTTGTGGATCCTGGCTGACAGATTTATTTCGCGGCTGCATAGAAACGCCGAGAGATCAGGTTTAGGGGTGAAAACGGTTCGCTGGTCGGGTTGATAAAGTAGCTTTCTCAGCCTCAGCTTCGTCTGCTTCTAGTGGCGATATGGTCAGATTTACGAAAGAACACTCTTTGGGACATATTAATTGCGAGTTAGCTTTTTTTCCCTTTCACGTAAACTGAATTACAGCAACATGTCTATGTTCTCTAAAGGCATTAATTTGCGTAGCGTGGAAATCAACTCAGTCTGTAAGGATGGCCCAGAATTACTTGTATTTGGATCGTCATCCCTCGTGTTTTCCCGGTACTTTTCTGTGAGGTTTTTCCGTTCAACCTCCTTTGCTAAAAGTCCTTTTCAACGTTAATTTTGTGAGGTTTTGTTGACTTTGTAACGCTGAGGTTTTCTATCTCTCAGATGTTTTTTTTTTCTTCTTCCCTTTTCCATTTTTATCTTTATATATTTTAGACGTCAGTACGGACAAAACGATAGAGAGGGCTTATGTGATGCTGGAACATTGAAGCTGAAAAATGAAGCTGAAAAAAGACACTCTGTATCAAGACGGTATAGACCTATAAGAAAGAGGGGTTAGAAGTAAATCGACTATACGGGTCCAACCAAAAACCCTGCAGAAGGGATACAGAGAAGAAGAAAAAAGACAGATACAGAGACCCAGGGCGCGCGCGCGCGCGTGTGTGTGTGTGTGTGTGTGTGTGTGTGTGTGTGTGTGTGTGTGTGTACGCACGCACGTGCGCGCGTGTTCGTGTGCGTAAGTGAAATAGATAGA
>NW_004800252.1:0-4138 GCF_000002075.1 Aplysia californica | reverse complement strand
CTCTCTCTCTCTCTCTCTCTCTCTCTCTCTCTCTCTCTCTCTTTCTCTCTCTCTCTCTTTCACTCTCGTCATACTGTAAGTTAATCATCAAAAACACATCTATCCAGCATCTGTACAATATTGATTTTTCTTAAATGTAGGAATTGCTCCCAAACGTCAGTATTGGAATTATACCAATCTTGTACGAGACCGTGGGGATTCAGACACAGGGTACTTAATTTGGGAGTTTGAGGTCACTCCCGCTGAGGCGAGGGGATACAATAATACTTGTATTGTGTATAAATTGTGCCCTATCGATTCCGGTTCGAGGATCCTGTCTCAGAATCTCAGCAAGTTTAATAAGATGCAAAAAGAATATTCGGGAGTAGAATAAGACTGCTACATTTGTAATCTTCATAACCTGTTTGTCAGCTTGCTCCCTAAAACCCGCATACGAAGACCCCCAACATACCTGCCACTGATCTACCTACTTATATCTTCTCGTCACTTGCCCTGGCTCAATAGAATTGGCTAACATTAACAATGTAACCTTAGCAGAGACTGTGCCCACCATTTCGGAACTTCACGGTGCCATTAAAGATGGTTCCAGTAGGGAACGGGATACATGGTGCCCACGTCTCTCGTGACCCACTGAGCAGAGGAAAATAGGACCAACGCTAACATTACAAAAACGCAATCCCACATCATCGCTCATCCCTACTATTATTTTTAAAATCATAATTGCTCTCAAATCCTTGACTAACATCTAGATCTATACTCCTTGAATCTCTATCTGCAAAAGTTACACGTTATAATAAAATTGTGTACGTAAAACACTATTGGACATTGTCCTACGAACTTTTTGTACTAATCAGATATGGCGTCAATGTCATATAAATGGGCAAGGGACAAAGAAAAATAAGTTATTACATGAGTTGTGGTGTAAGATCATGATTTATCCTACGAGTGAAATTGCCAAGTTGCAATCACGAGTTTCAACGAGTTTCACAAGTAGGATAAATCATGGTCTAACACCACAATGAGTGTAATAAATTTTTATACCATACTGATACCAGCTGGCGAAATACATCCGTACCAACAAAGTTCAAATGACCCGTCAATTGGACAAGAGGATCCAGTCTAGAGTCTCACATGAAAACAACATTTTCATGCCCGTTGAAATCAGATTGAGAATTGGGAAACTAAGCTTCTTCAGAGAAAGTCACCGAGACCCATTGGAGGTATATCTTTCTCCTCTCACGGCCGGTGATTTGGAGGAGGGCGTCCGTCCCCTCCGCCACACCGTTCAGGACCGTTGAGTGTAACTGCTGGAAATCCGACCCCGCCTGCGTTCAGGAAACTAGATTTTTGCTGTTGTTGTTTTTTGTTTGTTTGTTTTTGGGTGGGTGGGTTTGTTTTGGGGGTTTTTTCTTTAATTTTTTTGTTGGATTTCTTTTTTGGGGGGTGGGGTGGGGTGTTGTTGCTGGGTTTTTTCAGCCAGACTTGTTTTGACACGTCGTGGTAAACGTGAAATCTTTAACCTTACAACAGTAAACAGCTGATATTCCTACACGGGATGACGGTAATTTCACGAAGTTCTGGATGTGTAAGAGTTCTCTAATAGAGAACAGCAGATCCCCACCCCACACTCACCCTTAACCCCGGCGGCTCCCACCTCTATCTGTCTGTCTGTCTGTCTGTCTGTCTGTCTGTCTGTCTGTCTGTCTGTCTGTCTCTCTCTCTCTCTCTCTCTCTCTCTCTCTCTCTCTCTTTCTCTTTCTCTCTCTCTCTCTCTCAATCAGTTCTAATGGAGACAGATAATAATAAACAAATGGATCCCGTCTCTACGTCTCTAAACCAGCATTTTTGGTGAAGTGCGAAGAACTGACATCAGAAAAAAAACAAGAATACGTCAATCACATTTTCCCTAAAGCTTTTCAGTGATAATTTAACTTCCTTACTGCTACTGTCGTTGTTATTTTTGGGGGGTCTCCAAAAAGTACGGAGACTGACCAAAGATTTTGAAAAATACTCAATAGCTGCTCCTTTTACGGCTCTCGCGTTGACCGACAGGGCTCAAATCCTAAAGAAGTGTTTGTGAATTATTACGAATGTTCTTCCCCTTTCCAATCAAAGAAGGACGTTGATTGGAAAACCCCGCCCTTCAAAGTACTGATTTGTTTTACGAGGCCAAGTTAAACCTTAAAATATTTTAGGTCAGCTACGTTCTCAGTCATCATCATGTAATAATAATAATTAATAAATAGCATTTTTATAACGCATACCCCCCGCTCTAAAGCAAGCTCTATGCGTTTCACACTATATTATTACCCCCAGTAGACCATCAAACACTCAGAAACATTCTCAATATTAGGCGTGACCCGCGCGCTCATATTATGACCTTATGCAAGTGCGAGCGCCGTAAAACACTTGCCTAAAAAAATATTCTCAGCTTCTCGGGAAGCATCCATTGCAAGCAGCCAATTAAGCGCTCAAACGGAAACAAACTGACAAGATCTTGATTGGTTTGTTGAGAAAGGGCGGTTCGTTAACCGAGCAATACCCGTGGCGACAATCCCTTTGTGTTGGGTTTTTTTTCTGGTAATTTAATGTGTTTACGGAGCACGCAACAGCGTAAGGTCATATGAGCGCGCGGGACAAATTGAAAATGTTCAGTTGGTAATAAATTTGAATTTTGCTCGGGTGGCAGCCGAAGCCTATTATTTTCGATTTTGGACCAACAAGGGATCTTCAACGAGAGCAGCTTGGACTCGGCACCTCCAAGATTTTTCGCCCTAATGACAATGACAATGGCAATGGCAATCTTTATTCATCTCGCAGGGAGAAATTTGTCTTGGTCGTTAACAATGGCAGTAGACGTTACAAAAGTTCGACTTAAAGGTGCACTCACGCAAATGCACGACAAGACAGGACATTTTGCCAAGTAAATACATGTCTCACGTGCTGGGACAACCCGTTCCGTAAACATTCTCTCTCTCTCTCTCTCTCTCTTTCTCTTCGATAGTTGAAGTTCCGATGTCAGTGGGTGGCTTTGGTCACTTAGCATTATTTCCGCCTTTTTTAGAACGTTTGTCTTGTGCAGATATTCAAAGTTACTTAGGTCTCTACCAATTGTTCTTGATGCCTTTCTTATCAACTTGTTTATTTTTACATTGTGCTGCCTTCCCAAATTGCTACCATTGCAAGTGATACCAAAATGTATCAAAGTTTCTATTGCGGTGGTGTAGAAAATCTGAAGGATGGATGGCTTCAGATTGAAAGACTTTAGTTTCCTCAGAAAGTGCAGCCTCTGATTTACCCTTTTAACGATATTGTTTACGTGGTTTTGCCATGTAAATTGGTTGTCGATAGTAAGACAAAGATATTTGTATGAATCCGTGATTTCAATAGTTTCATGTTCAATTACGAGTTTTGGGATTGTTGGTTTTTCTCTTCTAAAATCAAAAATCATTTCCTTTGTTTTTGAGAGGTTCACTTTTGGAAAATTTGAAATGCCCCATTTAAAAAAAAACTTACATATTTCTTCGAAATACTCTTTTTTATCAACGTTTATTAATCCAATAATTGCGGAGAAGGCTAGGTGTTGATCTTTCCTATCATAAGATCCGGGATGTACCTGAAAGATAGCAGGAAGATGGAGCCAAGGAGTAGCAGTAGGTTGGCTGCAGGGCAAAAAGGGTGGTGGGTTTGTGGCAGAAATAAGAGACGACAGACGACAGGATATTGTTAGAGAGCAGGGTAAGCTGCAGGAAATGCTTCCTATCACGATGTATAACTTCGTTTAGGCGAAGCTCAAACCGAACACCGAATGCCCAGCGATGACGTCAGCCGCGCCGATGGATTCAACACTATAATCTTTGAAAGACCACTTCTTAATGTTTCTTCTCTGTTGCTTGCAATCGAAGAATAAGGTTGTCGTGAACAGCAAAAATAAATACAAGTATTATTTTTTTTAGTAATATTATTGTCAGCATGGCCCTAATCTTTATAGCAAATTGAATGTTAAGCCACGTATGGTTTCGTTTGTTGTTCTATTCATCGCTTACTCCCCCGCATTAAGCTCTGGCTCATAGCAAAGGATCACCGAGTTATAAAATGATGATAATAATAATAATAATAATAATAATAATAATAATAA
>NW_004800251.1:3271-4196 GCF_000002075.1 Aplysia californica | reverse complement strand
ACTCCAATATTATGTTTGATAGAAAAGAAATAAGGAGCAAACCACGGCAGAGCAACCGCAAACCACCCACACTGAAAAGGAATGACCGATATCCAGAAAATATACAAAATGCATTTCTTAAAAAGGGGAAACAAAAACGAAACAAAAAAACAAACAACCAAACTGTGCCCGCCCATCTCAACAGCAAAGGCCTGCGTCATGTCTCTGCCGATCAGCCGCTCAAGTTAGCACAGAGCTGATCGATACGAGCACGGCCTTCCAACAGTTACGTATCATGTGCACTACCCCTCCCCCCTCTCTGTACACACAAACACACACACACACACACACACACACACACACAAATACATACACACACACACAAAAATACATAAATACATACACACACAGATGCACACACACACACTAGCTCTCTCTCTCACACACACACACACACACACTGGCACACACACAAACAAAAACACACACATAAACACACACATATAAACATACATACACACACACACACACACACACACACACACAGCGCACGCGCGCGTGCATGCACCGAACACCCCGCCCAAACTCTGATTTCCATAATATCCTCGAGAAAGAAAAAGAATTTAACCTTAAAAAATCCCCGACAGAACTTTTTCCTCCTATCACCCTGCCCCTTCGTTCTCATCCTTTCCTTCCTTCCTATCTTCCTTCCTTCCTTCCTTCCGACCTCAATTTATTTTCTCCCCATCTTGTTTCCTTACTTCTTTTTAACTCTGCATTCATTTTTCACTCCTTATCACAGATTATTTTCTTTATTTTGCCAGAAGTTTTAAGTGGATTATTTTTCGAACTCTCCCGACGTTTCTTCGGCTCTCTTGTTTCCTCCTCCATATTCCTTCTCAACTTTAGCTTCGCCTACGCATACGTCTCTCTCTCTCTCTCTCTC
>NW_004800251.1:0-1028 GCF_000002075.1 Aplysia californica | reverse complement strand
AAAAAAACCAAACAAACAAACAAACAAAACTACTTTAAAAAAACAACAACCTCAAAACGACCAACATCATCCCCTCCCCCTCCCAAAGAAAAGACTCCCATGAGATCAAACTTGAAAACCAGATTACGAAGGGAAAATCTTAGCCAGTGCTACAGGCCACAGGCAGACTGCCTCCATAGAATGCAGACAGCGAGTCGCAATACATTCTCATTCTGGCATCCTGGACCAACAGGGGATTTCTTTTTGCTGTAGCTTTTAATTTTCGCAAATAATATTGCAAGAGGAGCCACACTCATCATAATCGCAATAAGTATCCCAAAAGGCCCGTTGACTGTATTAATATAATTTTTTGTTTGAATATAAAACACATCAGGCACGCAGTAATTGAGAGCTCGTGAGAATTCTGATTCAAATAAGCTGAAAACAAAACAAAACACACAACAACAAAAATATAGGCCGGGTGCACACGATACGAAAACGCTGTCTGCGAAATCTTATTTCTAAATAATGACACGCGCATTATTCTCGCACTGCTGTAGGCCGACTTTTTAATAGTGAAACGATTCCAGTTCCTTATCACGATATACCATTATTATCTAAGTATTAGCAAGATTACCACAACAACAGCTTGTGACATCAATCAAGTTCATCGATCTCTTTTGGCCGCATATAGAAATTGTAGAAAAATCGATGACGGGATTGCAAATGTGTTATACAATCAGTAAATGCATGCGCTTACACGAATACTAAAGAAAACACAAACGTATGATATTATGATCGTCAAGTGGTTAAAAAGCAGGTATGCACAAATAGCGTTTGTAAAGGCTTTATCCCTCAACTAATGAGCCCATCCATCAAAATCCCTATTCAAAATGTTAACTGACAGACGAGCTCTTTAGCAGACGACGATTCTTTTTTTTTTTTTTTTAACTTAAATCAATAATAATTCCCTTTACCAATAAATGATAATATCATACAATACTATACTTAAACGCAAAAAGCACACGCATGCACACGTGCGCGCGCGC
>NW_004800250.1:0-4201 GCF_000002075.1 Aplysia californica | reverse complement strand
AATAATAATAACAACAATACTAATTATCATAATTATAATAATAGTAACAACTACAAAAACATCAAAAACAAACAAAAAAACAAACAAAAAGCGACACTCAGCAAAAAAAGTACACTTGCGCTTTTACTAGATTGTTCTGTTGTTCTTACTGTTTACATCCGTCTGTCCATGTCTGATGGTCTTAGTTTTCATCGTTGTGACGGACTTTGACACATTACTACACCTCCTTACTTTCTCCTGCGACGGGGGTTTATTCCCTCCATCCATCCCTCCCCCCCCCCCCCCCCTCTCTCTCCCTTTCTTCCTTTCTCTCTCTCTCTCATTCACTCACTCCATCTCTCTCTCCAACCCCTAAATATTTCCCCTTTCACTCATCTCCGTCGCTCCGCCTCTCTAACACCCCTCCCTCCATTATAATCCATCCCTCTCCCCCCCCTCCACCCAGCAAACCTTGAGAAAAGAAATTTCCCTGCTTTGTGACAAAAATAAATCAGCAAACCATTTACTAATTCTCAACAAAGAAAATGTTGTCTCCAAGGACATAGTGCACACATAAAGTGTCCAACAACTGAACCGGGGTCTATGCTTTGGTACATTTCCTGCGATCATACACAAATCAGAAAGACAAATTTGTATGTTCCTTGTTATGCGTGTTGTTGTCTGTCTTTGTAGGTACCAGATGAAGAGAACACGAACTGACCAATCAGTGTGAATAACGCAGTTGTACTTGAAGTGCCACAAACAAACGCTTCATCAGCGGCTGTCGAGTAACCAGGCCGCACACACTCCAAGAGTTACAGGCAGGGAAAAGAACAATTAGATTCTCCTCCCTGACCAATCTTCTCCTCCTTCCTGACCCATCTTCCCCTCCTCCCTAACCTATCTTCCCCTCCCTCTCTCTCTCTCTCAGCAAACCATTCTCTAATTCTCAACTAAGACAATGTTCTCTCCAAGGACATAGCGCACACATAATGTGTCCAGCAACTGAACCGGGGGCTATTCTGAGGCACATTTCCAGAGAACATAATAATAACAACAATAATAATAACAACAATAATAATAATAATAATAATAATAATAACAATAATAGTAAAATAAATTGCATTTATACATAAATACACAAATCAAAATGACAAATTTGTATGTTCCTTGTTATGCACCCATCTTCCTCTCCTCCCTGACCAACTTTCGTCTCAATCCTCTCTTCCGCTTTACCACACAGGCTCTCTCTCTGTCACTGCCCCCCCCCCCCGCCTCTCTCTCTCTCTCTCTCTCTCTATCTATCTATCTATCTATCTATCTATCTCTCTCTCTCTCTTTCACTCTCTCTCCCTCTCTCACTCTCTCTCCAACCCCCTAAATATTCCTCCTTCCGTTCTTCTCCCTCTCCCCGCCCCCATAATACGCCTCCCTTCAGCCCAGTCAATGTCTCCCCCCCCTCCCCAAATCCCAAGAAAAGCTGATATTTTGCTTCTTTGTGAAATCAAAAGAAATCAGTAAACCATTCTCTAATTTTCAATAATGAAAATGTTTCTTGAACTACAAAACTGTTGAAAGAACAGAGTTTTAAAGTCTAACTAACGATGAACATATAAACATTTGTAATATTCAGACAGAGGAACATGTAAACTTGTGCAATATACAGAAAAAGATGTAAACTTGTGCGATATTCAGACAGAAAAAGATGTAAACTTGTGCAATATTCAGACAGAAAAAGATGTAAACTTGTGCGATATTCAGACAGAGAAAGATGTCAACTTGTTTGATAATCACACAGAGAAAGATGAAAACTTGTGCGATATTCAGACAGAGAAAGATGTAAACTTGTGCGATATTCAAGCAGAGAAAGACGTAAGCTTGTGAAATATTCAGAGGAACATGTTAACTTGTGCAATATTCAGACAAAGAAAGATGTAGACTTATGCAATATTCAGACAAAGGGAGATGTAAACTTATGCAATACACTGACGGAGAAAGATGTAAACTTGTGCAATATTCAGAAAAAAGGAAGATGTAAACTTCAGCCATATTCTGACGTAGGGGCCAACACCACCTACCACAAGCATCCAACACGATGACAGCAGCAACAGCAACCAGGAAGTACAAGTTCTCCTTTGAATCCATTTCTTAAAAAAATAATCCCAACACGTGAGTTGACTAACTGTCAAATACGTCTCTGGTTTATCATAGCCGTTCGCCACAAGCACTCGCACAAGCTATAATCCCGATCAAATCCTTAGAATGACGTCAAATGGCGTACAGATGGGCACCTCTGTTTTCTGTTACCCAGAATGTGTGCGACGAATTTGGATCTACACAG
Source organism: Aplysia californica (assembly GCF_000002075.1). Classification (NCBI taxonomy): domain Eukaryota; kingdom Metazoa; phylum Mollusca; class Gastropoda; order Aplysiida; family Aplysiidae; genus Aplysia; species Aplysia californica. Next base: position 1,881 of record NW_004800250.1, on the reverse strand, counting down.
AGATAACGGTTTCTTCACTCCTTCGGAGAACAATTATTTCCTTTGAAATTTCAAATGTTCGTTATTAATATGGGAGGGAAATACACCAAAGACCAGAAACTTTACTCATGAATAATATTGCCGCACTTGGCTACTTCAGGATACACATTTCTTGATTAACGCGATCACAAATATAGTGAAATAATAACCACTATCAATCACTTGTCACTTTAGAGCTTTCTCGTTAGGACGCGCAAAATTCTAGATGTTTTGTAAACATGCTTCGAAAGCCGGTTGTCGTTAAAATCTCTAGCTATCTCTGTCCTTGCTGATGTCACAGTGGAAACGGTCGCTTAAGATGATAGCGCTCGAGTTCCACGCCGAACAGGACCTGCCCTGTCGTTGTAAAGGGATTGGCTTATCGGCCTGGCTATCTTGTACATCCGACTGGACATAGGCATGGGTGCAGTGGTCATCGTCGTAGACCCTGCGATGATAAATGTACTTGGGATGATAATAATATTAATTAAGATGAGATCAGATTAATCTTTATTGTTCAGACACTGGCATATTGATTTGGTGCTTCACCACACACACACACACACACACACACACACACACACACACACACACACACACACACACACACACACACCTATACACACACACACACACACACACCACAGACACCCGCACACAACCACCCACACAAACAAACAAACACACACACAAACACACGCACTCAAACACACGCACGCACACACACACACACACACACACACACACACACACGCGCGCAAAACTCAAACACACACGCGCGCATACGTGGTGTAGCGGTTAGGATATCGCTGTCGCACGCAAGGGTATCTCGCTCTTTCTTTTTCTCTCAGCTCAGGTTGGCCCTGGCAGGCAGGGTCGGAAGCCCGCCTCCTGAGTGATCTAAATTGTATCGATGTTAAAACCACATGCAATAAAAAATGAAAATCACTCATACCTTCTCCCACATACTCTCTTCCAAACAAATACAAACATACACACAATAGTCATACTTACACTCAGAAACAGACCCCACAACCCCACGCTTATAGATGAACAATTGTTAAGCTAGATACACAATCAAAATTCTGATAGTAGAGGCTTTTAAGTGTCATAGGGAATAGGCTACTTATTTTCCAAGATGATTAAGACGGTATGATGGTAAAAATGACTTTTTGTGACTGAAGTTTGCTTCGCCCCCATCCCCCTACCCCCAACAACCCGTCCTCACAATCGGTACTCATAATTTCATCATTTAAGAGGCGGGCTGCCCTAGATCAGCTGTCCTATCCTCACTGCCAGAGAGGACCGGGCAGAGAGCGGTAGAGCCTCCAAGACCATGGATGATGATGGAGAAAAAGAAACAGAACTCGTTACTTGAAGTTTTGAAAAAGAAATAATAATAGATAACATTTGTATAGCGCAGATCCCCGCTCAACAACAAGCTCTATGCGCTTCACAATCTATACTATTACCCTAGCAGACCTGAGAGCATTCTGAAACAAACTCAACTTCCTGGGAAGCATACTGTTCAAGCAGCCATTTATAGGCGCTAAAACACTAACATACTGACAAGATCTTTGGCTGTCTATTTGAATACATTGTTAAAAATTGTTTTTACTTGCACCTTTACCAACATATACAAATCTGACTAGCAAATCTGTTTTCATTGTTGTTGCTGTTGTTCTTACTGTTATTGCTGTTGTTGTTGTTGTTGCTGTTGTTGTTGTTGTTATTGAGGCTGTTGCGTCCCTTGTTGTGTGGCTGTTGTTGTTGTTGTTGTTGTTGTTGTTGTTGTTATTGCTGTTGTTGTTGTTGTTGTTATTGTTATTGCTGCTGTTGTTGTTGTTGCTGTTGTTGTTGTTG
>NW_004800249.1:2304-4197 GCF_000002075.1 Aplysia californica | reverse complement strand
GAGCGTTTTCAACGAGAGCTAATTAAAAAACATAGACGTATGACCAAATCTACGCGATTCACATTATTCTGAAAACGGTTTGGCCGATGATTGACATAGGCCAAAATGAATCAGAAAATTCTTTTTCCGATGGGTGACATAGGTCAAAATGATTCTAAAAACCGTTTGGCTGATGTCTGACATAGGTCATATTGATTCTGAAAACGGTTTGGCCCATGTCTGTCATATGCTAAAATGATTCTGAAAATAAATGTTTTGCCGACGTCTGAAATAGCCCAAAATTATTCTAGTAATAATTATAATGAAGATCATTTCTATAGCGCCGACTCCCGTGTAAACACAGCTCTAGGCACTTTACATTAAATGCATGTACATATAATATTCACGCACGTAAAACACACACACACACACACACACACACACACACACACACACACACACACACACACACTCCCCCCACACACACACACAAACTAACACACGTAGGCCAAAATGAATCTGAAAACTATTTTTCTGATGAGTGACATAGGCCAAAATGATTTTGAAAATAGTTTGGCCTTTATCTGCCATAGGCAATAATAATAACACACACATACACACACACACACACACACACACACACACACACACACACACACACACACATACACATACACACACACACATACACATAAACACACTTACACAGTAACGCACACATTACACGCACACATGTGCACACACAAGCACGCGAAACACACACACACACACATCTACTTACTTATCACACGTGCACGCTTACACATCGTTACAAAATTTGTGAAGAGTGTCATTTGGTAAGTTAGCTAGTAACGCATTGCAACAAAATAAAATTGTACATTAATATAATCTGAAAACGGTTTGGCCGATGTCTGACATAGGCCAAAATGAATCAGAAAACTCTTTTTCCGATGAGTGACATAGGCCAAAATAAATCAGAAAACTCTTTTTCCTATGAGTGACATAAGACAAAATAATTTTGAAAACCGTTTGGCCTATGTCTGACATAGGCTAAAATGATTCTGCAAAAATGTTTTGCAGACGTCTGACATAGGCCAAAATGATTCTAATAATAATAATAATAATAATGAAGATCATTTCTATAGCACCCAACCCCGTTACGAAACTTGTGAAGAGTGTTATTTGGTAAGTTAGCTAGTAACGCATTGCAACAATCGATACGTGAAAACAAGAAAGATGACACGAGCGTTTTCAAACAGAGTTAATTAAAAAACATAGACGTATGACCAAATCTACGCAATTCACAAAATAAAATTGTACATTAATATATTCTGAAAACGGTTTGGCCTATGACTGACATAGACCAATATGATTTGAAAACTCTTTTCCCGATGAGTGACATAGGCCAAAATGATTCTGAAAACCGTTTGGCCTATATCTGACATAGGCCATAATGATTCTGAAAACGGTTTGGCCTATGTTTGACACAGGCCATAATGATTCTGAAAACGGTTTGGCCCATGTCTGACATAGGCCAAAATGATTCTGACAACCGTTTGGCCGATGAATGACATGACGGCCAAAATGAATCTGAAAACTCTTTTTCTGGTGAGTGACATAGGCCAAAATGATAATGGAAACCGTTTGGCCTATGTCTGACATAGGCCAAAATGATTCTAAAAACTCTTTTCCCGATGAGTTACATAGGCCAAAATGATTATGAAAACGATTTGGCCCATGCCTGACATAGGCTAAAATGATTCTGAAAATAAATGTTTTGCCGACGTCTGCCATACGCCAAAATGATTCTAATAATAATAATAACACACACACACACACACACACACACACACACACACACACACACACACACACACACACACACACACACACATACACACATACTCTCATGCA
>NW_004800248.1:2215-4267 GCF_000002075.1 Aplysia californica | reverse complement strand
CCGTGTTAAAAGGACGGGGTTATTATGAAAAGTTTTACAAATATACTATTTCCTAGAGAATGGCCCCATGGTCCGTGAGCTTCGAAGAAAATATTGTTAATGTAAATGTACTCTTCCCGATACCCCAGTACATGCAGCAAAATATCATTTTCTTACTGGGTTAAGTAACAACAAATCCCGCTCTAGATAGCAATAAAAACATCTCGAAGACCATCTGGCCAAAGGCGAAAGTAAAAACAAAAAAGAATGTAGAAATAATGGAAAGAATGCAGAGACGCTACACCAAAGTATATTATGTCACACACAAGTACAAACATGGAACAAAAGATATATGTGTGAGCTTGTCCACTTCCCCGGGAATAGGCAAACCCCCCCCCCCTCCCCCACCCCTTCCTCCCCCACCCCAAAAAACAAACAAAACAAAGTTTAAATTAACCTTCCCCCCCCCCCCCACACACACACACACACACACCTATCCCTATGTGCTTTTTGAACACATAAATACGCCTTCCTCTTTTTATAATTTCAGGTTGACTTCATTAAATCATTCGATGGGTAAGTTATATGAATATAATATTATGCATGCAATAAAACAAAAGTAGTAATAATATTCAGTTTCACTAATCTCTTTTGGAGTGAGGACGTTGGAGGTCGAGTTGGGGGAGGGGTCGGCCAAGAATTATGTGAGAGAGAAAAACCAGGTTTTCTCTATTTTATACAAATTTCGGCTGCCTTAAGCTGATGCTACACGATTTCCTTTCTTTTTATATGTTTAATACCCTTTTACTTTAGAGACAAGTTAAAACTCGCCAGTACTAGTTTTGCGAGTTTATGGACTGACTCTCGTGGCTATTCCGATTACTAACTAACTGTCTGATTGAAATATTTTTACGTGTATATATATTTTATATATATATTCATCAAAGGGGTGGTTGTTTGACGGAAAGATAGATCGATTTACAGTTCGAAGTACGTGAACGATCTATAAATCGATTGGCGAAATAAAAGAATGGAGGGACGGGTGATTGTTTGTTTGCTCTCTATTTTTGATTACACTAATTCATTGACTGGTTTGCTTGCTGGTTTCATCATTAGTTTATGATTGACTGGGCGCTTCAATGCGGAATTAATTGATGGGTTAATTGATCAATGAAGAGAGAGAGAGAGAGAGAGAGAGAGAGAGATAGATAGATAGATAGATAGATAGATAGATAGATAGATAGATAGATAGATAGATAGATAGATAGATAGATAGATAGATAGATAGATAGATAGATAGATAGATAGATAGATAGATAGATAGATAGATAGATAGATAGATAGATAGATAGATAGATAGATAGATAGATAGATAGAACTGAATCCGTAAATGATTGTTATCTCGTTTCATGCTTCACTGATCATTAAACAAGCAATTCTACTGTTCGATTAACCGAGGCATTGATTAACTCAAATACCGTCCCAATAACAAAGATTCTAACTAATTGCCAAGAAAATCTGAATGTTTACGTGTTTACGAGCAGAATTATTATGTGGGCTCTGTCCCTCACCATGAACTGAACAGTTGTATAGGGTGTCTTGGAGAGTTCGTGTTTGAGTTAAGATCTAATTCATACTCGTATATCCCCTTCCCGCAAGATTTTTACGGCTTAAATTACTTCAAGTTTTTTTTATGTGAGTTATTATTATTATTATTATTATTATTATTATTATTATTATTATCATTATTATTATTATTATTATTATTATTATTATTATTATTATTATTATTATAATAATAATTATTAATATTATCATTATTATCATTATTATTATTATTGTTATTATTACTATCATTATTATTATTATTATTATTATTATTATTATTATTATTATTATTATTATTATTATTATTATTACTATTACTATTATTTTTATTATTATTATTATTATTACTATGATGATGATGATGATGATGATGATGATGATGATGATGATGATGATGATGATAAATTATTATTATTATTATTATTATTATCATTATTATTATCATTATTATTATTATCATTATTA
>NW_004800248.1:0-2115 GCF_000002075.1 Aplysia californica | reverse complement strand
TATCATTATTATTATCATTATTATTATTATCATTATTATTATTATTATTATTATTATCATTATTATTATTATTATTGTTATTACTATTACTATTACAATTAAACACGATTGTGTGGACTGTGTCCCCCAGCATGACTCAGCGTGAGCGGTTACAGGCGGGGATCGAGTACATGGAGGCGATGAGGGGCACGAGACGTCGCCGGGAGATGGTACCACACAGAGCCAAGCTAGACCTCATCATGGGAGGGAAGCAGATCGAGTTTGAGGAGAGGTAAGGAGGAGTACAACTTTTGAGGAGAGGTAAGGAGGAGCACAATTTGGGGAGTAGACAGGCAAATCCTTCGCCCAAATTCAGGCGCTCCCAAAAAAAAAAAAAAACCGGGAGAAGTGGAGGCATCTGATTAGACTCTCTGTCATACAGCACCCCTACGATTCTGGTCAATTATGGGAACAGTGAAGTGAAGTTAAGTGAAGGGAGTACAGTCCCATTTTAAAGAAAGTGTACGGTAAAAGTTGTCTGAGAGAGTCCCCATTGTCGGGAGGAACTTTGTTGTCGTCTTAGATTGGTTGATGTCTTGGGCAGTTTCAAAATAATATTTTTTAACCCAATTTTTTTCAGGGGAGTTTGGAGTTTGAGAAGTGGTAATTTGTACAGGGTGATTGTGTTGGACAGGTAGCCACTAGAGCAGGTTTGACTGTAGATGTATTTACACCCCCATCGACACTATTTAGAACATTTAGGAGCGGGCTTCGATCCTGCCTGTTAGGGCCGATCCGAGCTGGGATGGATACAACTTCCAAGTAGACAGACTGAGGTACCCGGTGAAGATTCTCCCCACACGGGAATCGACCTTAGGTCTTCTGCGTGCGACAGTGAAGCGCCTGGCCGCTACACCACAAACGCTAGTGTAAAGTCCTTTCTGGCCCCTAGACCTTATAAAATGGGAAAAATAACGCGGTAATCTCACTTGGAAACTAGAACTTTTATAACTTCGTCTATGTCTCTTTCTCACTTTTGATTTCATTTGAAAATAGGCACAACGTGATATACTCCTAACTTAACAAATTTCAATGCGCTTTTTTTCTCTGTCCCACTTGTTTGTATTTCTCTATTCTCATGTCTCTGTTACTTTCATTTCCACATCGCTTCAAACTCTCTCATCTCTAGTAACACCTCTATTTGTGTTGCAGGTGCCATAAAACTCTAAATGAAAAAGAAAAGAAAAAAGAGCTGATCGCTCAATGTTATCTGCATAGGTCGAAAATCGCGTAGGCCTACGTCAATTGACTTCACATTATATTAACTCTACAGGTAGTACATCACATAATTGAAAATGTGGAATTTTGTTCAGAAGCATAACTTTTATACATAAGAGCTCCTCTCACTATTCTCCAGGTTCGATATTGCCAGAGAAATCCAGAAACTGAAAGCCATCGCTATGCCAAAGCATGCCAAAGATCTTTTCCACGGGAGAGGTATTCATTTACCTAAGTAAGTCTGGGACAAGCTATAGATTATACTTTTTATACCATTACATCAACACTTCTTAAATGGTTATGTTCAGTTAAAATACTGTTTTTACCATATTTATCTTCAAACTCGATATTAAAGACCGATGTCGTTGTTACTGCTGTTATTGTTGTTGTTGTTGTTGTTGTTGTTGTTTTTGTTGTTGTTGTTGTTGTTGATGCTGTTATTGTTGATGATGATGTTGTTTCTCTTATTGTTGATGATGATGATGTTGTTGTTTTTATTATCATTGTTGTTGTTATTGTTGTTGTTATTGTTGATAATATTGTTCTTGTTGATGATGTTGATGTCTTAGTACTCATTGTTGTTTCTGACCTTGTTATTACTTTGCCACTATTTTATAGTTTTGTTATGTTTTTAAATCATGTTTCTGATGAAGCCCGTATACACGAAATATTGAGCTACACTTTATTTTTTTTTATATTCTTTAAGATGCCTCCTCGTATATCCAAGTTTTTCCCTATCAACGATGATGATGATGATGATGAATATGATGATGATGATGATGATGATGATGATGATGATGATGATGATGATGATGATGATGATGATGATGATGATGATGATGATGATGATGATGATGG
>NW_004800247.1:0-4202 GCF_000002075.1 Aplysia californica | reverse complement strand
TTGCGACGGAAATGAAGTTGATATTCGTGTTCAGCGCATCAATATTTAGTAGAAAAAAGGCAACTGGTAGCGGAGTTTGAGACGGGAGGGAAAGTAAAAAAATACCTTTATCACTTTATCTGTAACTTTTCGTAGTCAATGACTAGTCGTACTTCATCTGCCTCGTTCTTTTTTCAAGTGGATATTATGGTGACGGGGAACTTTTCAACCATATCGGGGAAATTTGCCAGTCCTTGAGTAGGGCAAATTCGCTGTACTGGGACTGGGAGGTCATTACATGAAGCTGTAATGAAATTTTTATCCAAATTGCTTGGCTTAAGAATGGGCTTAAATGAAAATAGAGTAAATTCTAAGAACTATGCTTTTTAAAATTTAACTGTTTTTCTCCGGCAAGCCGGGGAGCGGCTTGCGGTTGGAACTGCTGTGGCGGTGAGCCGCTGACAGAGGCTCGGGCACATTCCTTTACGACATCTTCGACATCAAATTACTTTTCAGCAATTGCCGAAAACAGGTTTCTTTCACTGGAAGTTCATTCATTAGATGAAGTACTATCATAATAGTTTCACTAGTTATGATTTAGTGACGTTTTCGCCACTTTTAGATTTAGTTTAGTACCAAAAAAGGGCCCTGATGTAGTGGGTTTACCCCCCTCGGAGATAACGAGTTAAAAATCCATTGATAAATAAAAAATGTATTGGGATTTTTGTTCGCAAAATTTTGGGGGACTTTCATATATAGGAAAATATTGTCAAAAAGTGGGACATGTCTTGATGTCTTTTGAGGAAAAACTCAGCAATGAATTGGAGTGTATGAATGAAACTTGGCATCTTCATGTGATTTTTAGTGCAGATTCTATTTCTGGTATCACTTTTTCGATGTTTTTATTACTTTGGATCTTAACTCACTTACTACTGGGCCCTTTCACCAGTCACAAGCGTTGAAGACTGGCGTTTTTCGGAGTATTTCAATAAAGGGAGTGTATACAGACCCGGTAACCGAGAACAAAGTCACAAGGTATACAGACCCTGTAGGGGAACTCTTGTGATTTCGGAAAGTTTCAGCGCCCTCTTGGCTCAGGGTAGACCTAGGTTCTTCTATATATCTATGGCCTAGGCTAGATCTAGATCTAGACAGACAAACATAAATCATTGATCTAGTTTCGAGGTTAGCCTAGATCTACATCTAAATGAAGATTGCGGATGTCTTTTCGATGAACGATCGTTTTTCCTCCGTTTTGGAGTTGGAGGAATCACAATTTGAAGAAAAGAACAATGTCATAATTTCTCTCGAGCAGTCATGCTCTCTCTCTCTCTCTCTCTGTCTCTCTCTCTGTCTCTCTCTCTCTCTCTCTCTCTCTCTCTCTCTCTCTCTCTCTCTCTCCCCCCCCTCACACACACACACACACACACACACTACCGGGTCTGGGCGCTGAAACTTTCCGAAATCACAAAAGAGTTCCCTTACCGGGTCTGTATACACTTCGTTCAATAAATCACCACAACTCTCAGAATTACCCTATTGTAATTATTTTTTGACACAGTAAAGTAACATTCAAGCTTAAGCTAACACAAAAAATTAAAGTTGTCTAAGTCTAATACTTTAATTTTTATGATTTAAAAAAAATTTGCATGAATTTGTTTTTCCGAAAAATTTTCACAGACATGACAGGTAGAATGAAATTCACAACAACAAAAATAAAAGTTCAAAGTGTTGTATTTTAATTTGTATGCATGTGTGAGTGTTTGGTGAAAATATAAAAGCTGGTCTGTGCGTTGATTCAGACCCATGCACTGAATTACATGAGACAGATGTACGGCACGACGTTGTGATTTCGTTGCAGGAACAACAACACCAGTACTAGTGCTAGATCTAACCCTAAAACTACGACTCGGGCCGTGTTCCCGTGCATATCCAGGATCCTAACTATCAGACACATCATATTCTGAGACACTAGAACTAGTAAAACGTACAGAAGTATCGAAAATGGCGAAATTATGTGATTCTTGTTCATGCGACTTCTTCGACCGTTACTACGACGCGACTGTCAGATTACTATCAGCTGTATAGAAACAAACAAAGCGCGAGTTCCTGTCAGTTCAACCCCAGTTGGGGTCACTGTCCTTCACCTTCAATAACTTAAAAACTATGGGTCCCAGAGATACGAAACGAAGTCTAAGTAGCTCAGACTTGGCCAAACAAGGGTACGAGGCGGATCCGTGCGTGATTTGTACAGCGTACAGCGAAAAAAAATGACAAAGTTGGTCACGCAGGTCTTGTGGGAGCCGTCGCGGCGGGGGTCACGCAACTGTTGTGTGAACCGTCTGAAGAGAGTTAACCCTTGTCATACGGGGGCTGGGTTTATGTCGCCCGATAAGCCTATTTCAGCACCTCGCCTGCATTCTGGTCCCTCGTCAGTCTGGCCCCTGGCTCAGCGCCTGTGTGCCGAGATCATCTCCCGTTCAATTCGGATACCGCTTCGGATCCCTATTCAGGCAGGTCAAGTGTGTGTGCGTCAGTCTGCTTGAGTTTGTGTGCGTTTGTGGCCTTCTAAAGGCATACGTCTCATTCAAAACACGCCGAGTTGGTAGCTCTTTTAAGACCTCTTTTTGAACGAATGGTATGGTTATTAATATCAATTTGTAGTTCTGGGAGATTTCTAATGGCTTTTGTATTTCCGTCTTGTCATCATTTAGTTTCAATTTATTGATCTCTAGTACATTGTTCAGTAGAGTCGACAAAAGTAGAGTCGACAAAAGTGGCATTTGATCGAAATCAATATACACTAATAAATTTGAGTGTCATCAGCATAAAGATGGTAATTCATGCCATATTGTCTTAAAATATCAGCAATAGGTTGTGTATACATTGTAAACAAGACAGGTCCAAGAACAGCCCCCTGAGGAACACCACATCTAAGCAAAACATTATCAGAACACGTGCTTCAAACCACAACTGCTTGTGTTCGATCTTTAAAATATGACTCAAAACATCACAGGACAGTACCCTTTATGCCAAAAGTAGTATTTAATCTCTCAAGTAAAATGTCATGATCAATGGTATCGAATGCAGCCGAAAGGTCCAAAAGAGATATAACCCCAAAAGCTTGCCTCCAACTTCTAAATAGCGGAAACAAAGGCTTAGTCATTACTAAAAACTTGGTTTGGGAATAGTTCAGGAAAAAAAGCAAAAACTAGCACTAAAAAAGTGAAACAGTTGTCACTAGTACTGAACGCTCCCAGCGTCCGATGGGGAACAGGGTTATTACCGCCGGACGCTCCCAGTTTCCCATGGGGTTCAAAGAGTTAAGACCTGTACATTCGGCCACTTCTTTTTTCATCCCTTATGCATTTTTTACATTATAATGACACCGTGCCGGACAATCACCAGTCATAGACATCCACTTTTCTCCACAACAATGGGTGACCACCTTAGACAGTTTCAACTGTATACAATATTGGGAAATAAATCACAAACATCAAAGCTATTTTCTCCTTAACATATAAACAGTGGGGGAATAGCCTTTTAAAGAATCTTGTTGAGCAACAAAGAGCCTTAAAGAGCGTACTAAATTAATTAAAAGGGAATCTTAAAAGCAGCAATTGATAACGTTAAAACAATTTAAAGATCTCGTGGAAAAAAACATCAACCTGAAAACAAATGATATTTTAATATTCTAATTACTCACAAAAAAACATTGTGCAATCTAAATGATCTGAAGTTGTGTAGCTTACAGTAATAAGCTTGGGAGGGGGGGCTTTTTCCCCAATCATAGAGCCTAGAACTGTGGAACATTGCCATGGATAAACAAAGTGACTGTCGGCCTTAACCAAGGGTAATAGAAATTGCTGGCTCTATCAAAATAATGCAGATTCCCCTTTTAAAGGGTGAGTACATGTTGACAATAAAAACAAATATAGATCTATACATTTATTAAGGGGGAAAATCATATCATGTGTCACAACTGTAATTTAGTTTGGCGTAGAAAACAGACGATTAAACAAGGAAGATTATTTTTCTCACATTCTAAATGCTAAATAGTTCACTATTTATTTGTTTACCTTTCAAAACAACATGACTACTTCACCATCTTATAATTTCTGTAACTAAGGGGTTCCTGACCAATATCTCAAACGAAGTGGCTAACTTAAGGCTAGACTGAGAGTCTAGCCGTACTTAAGTACGTCTAGACTGCCAGTCTAGCC
>NW_004800246.1:2157-4252 GCF_000002075.1 Aplysia californica | reverse complement strand
AGACAGACAGACAGACAGACAGACAGACAGACAGACAGACAGACAGACAGACAGACAGACAGACAGACAGACAGACAGAGAGAGACACAGAGAGAGATGTCGGCGAGGAACTCTTGAGCGCAATGAGATCACGATTAGAACCAGCGACTTCCGGTTGAGTCGTGTAGCCGTCGTCAGACTCGCCAGTGTCCGGGTGTAGCAGAACCAGTCATCGCCAAGTGGATTGATTTGTTCAGCGCGTCGCGGCGTCGTGGAACCACACGCTCGTCACCTTTTGGGTTTCTGTGTGTGGTTGAATGTTGCATCTGATGTGAATGGACATTTTGTCAGCTTTACTACTCTTTTCACATTGAATATTAATGAGAGTAAAATAATATAATTATTTTTTTTCTAAATGTATACCTGCATGTGTTTTTACGGTCCTATACGGCCAAGAAAAATTTCCTTCTGGGATAATAAAGTATTATCTTATCTTATCATGGAGTTATTAATCCGATCGTAAAACTAGTTCATAAACCTTTCTTCTGTTAATAATAAAGATAAATATGTGGCATCGGTGACCTAGTGGTTAGGCTACCGGACTCGTAATCGTGAGATTGTCGGTGACCTAGTGGTTAGGCTACCGGACTCGTAATCGTGAGATTGCGGGTTCGGGGGTTCGAGCCTCAGCTCGGTGCGACGTTGTGTCTTTGGGAAAGGCACTTTACACCAGCTTCCCACTTGGCTCGGTCCTATCGGAGACGGACCTTAAAGTAGGAGGTCCCGCCTCTTAAATAATCTAATAGTGTTGATAGAGGCGTTAAACTCATACCATTTCATCATTTTTATTTCATCAAAGATAAATACATCTTGAAATTGAATCCAACTGAAGATGTTCGATTGAAGGATGTGTGGATTGCCTGGTGACAGAGCTAGGAAGAATTAGCGAGAAATTGGCCGCCAAACTTTGCCGTTACTTCCAAAGCTTTTTGTTTAGTTTTAGTAAGAATTTTACAGCACTTGCAACACAATAAGGTCATGATATAAGTGCCGAAGATTAGAGGTGTTACAAGAGAATAACAAACATAAAAAAGAATATGGAGAGATAAGGACGATAGATGTTCGATGGGAATGAAAGAAGAAGCAAACCACACCAGAGCACCCGCCAACCACCCACATAGTTAAGTTTAGGAAGGTCAAATGAACTCGACTAGTTTTTAACAGTAATGATGATGATGACGATGATGATGACGATGGTGATGATGATGATGATGGGGATGAAGATGAAGATGAAGTTGAAGATGATGATGATGACGTTGACGATGGCGAAGAAGATGAAGATGAAGATGAAGATGAAGATGAAGATGAAGATGAAGATGAAGATGAAGATGATGATGATGATGATGATGATGATGATGATGATGATGATGGACTGGAAGAAAATATTCGCTTCTCAAGTTAACTACCACAGTAATTCCCCCACTCTGTCACGACCGACTGCCAAGCAATAATCATTATCCAAGCTGACTACATTTGTGAGGCATCGTAGTGAAATCAGGCGCTCGTCAAAATAGGGAAATAGAAGAAAACAGCATGTTCCATCCCGTTTGGCAATTTTAATCTTTAATTAAAACATTTTGGCTTAACACCTTCTATTATGTCCGTTAAAAAACATTGCTGAGTGGATTTTTTTTTAAAACATTGCTTAAAAGCACAACAAATGTAAATTAACAGATACAAAGGACTCTCCAGCTTTGGAAGTCACACAAATTTGGAGGCTATTTTTTCGCTAATTTTACCTCAGAAACCAGATGACCCCTACCTTCTTCGGTCGCAAATATCTCGACTTCTATTGAAGTCAGTTGAGTAATTTTTTCATCAAAGGTAAAACATATAAACAAGCTTAAAAATGGTACCAGTAACTTCATATGCTCAAAATTGACAAGCGCCTGATTCCATCACGTCTTGACACATGTATACCCCGAAACAACAGACGAGAGCGCCCCCAAACGACGCCAGAGTTTGATGAACAAGGTTTACCTGTCGGCTCCTGATGCCTCCCGTTCCGCTCAATTTTCTTTTTGGGGTTATTGGATTTTTTATTTATTTATTATTA
>NW_004800246.1:0-1726 GCF_000002075.1 Aplysia californica | reverse complement strand
TAGAGAAGACAATTTTAGAGAAGACAATTTTAGAGAAGACAATTTTTCCGTTGTTGCTACCCAGATTCGAACCCGGGACCTTTGAATGAAAGGCGAACACGTTGTTAACCTCTATGACACCAGAGCCCCTCCCCTCCCCACCCCACCTGTGAACAGACTTACCTGTCGGTCTGAGAAGCCCCCCCGCCCCTTCCCCTTCCCACCCGGTTCCGCTCACTTTGACAGACGACAGGCAGTGGGCGGGTAGTCGGGATAGCTCCTCTGTTGTTTGCGGAAAGTGTTGCGCGCCAACTTACATGATCCTCGTTTTTGGCGCTGCGGAAATCCCACAGCTGCTCTCTGATGCTCCAATCCCTCACACTTTGGGCTGAAGCCGTGAACACTTTTATTTCGGGATCTGTTTATTTATTCTATGTTCAGTTTTTGTTTTATGTTGCTTATTATGTTTACGTGCATGTTCTGTTTTCTTCTTGCAGCGAAAGTGGTGATATTGTTTGGCACTCAGTGGGAGTGATGTTTTACCTTTTTCATTAAGCTACAAGGGGGGAGGGGGGAGTGGTGAAGGATATTTATTTTTTCAGCTAAATTTTCATGTTTCGTGTCTTAGTTATGGTGGGGTATTTTTGGCTCTTTATATCACAATTACTTTGCTTTGTTTGAACCGTCTTATGTTTTTGCTTGGCAAAGACGTTGGTTTTTTAGACAAGTTCTGTTTGCGATTTTAGTTTTAGTAGAGGTTTTACGGCGCTCACAACTGCAATAGGTCATATGAGCGCCAGAAGGTTAGAGGTGTTACAAGAGAGTAACAAAAAAAAAAGGAGGAGGATAGATGTTTGATAGGAAAGAAGGAGCAGACCTCACCAGAGCAACCACCAACCACCCTCTACCCGTGTTGAGGTAAGGAGGAACGTTGAGTGAGTACCCGTGTTACGGTAAGGAGAAACGTTGAGTGAGTACGCGTGTTACGGTAAGGAGGAACGTTGAGTGAGTACCCGTGTTACGGTGAGGAGGAACGTTGAGTGAGTACCCGTGTTACGGTGAGGAGGAACGTTGAGTGAGTACCCGTGTTACGGTAAGGAGGAACGTTGAGTGAGTACCCGTGTTACGGTAAGGAGGAACGTTGAGTGAGTACCCGTGTTACGGTAAGGAGGAACGTTGAGTGAGTACCCGTGTTACCGTAACGAGGACGGCTTTTGGTGGAAGTTGAGCAGGTAATGGCGGCGTGCGGAACGGGTCTTAATCAACCGCCCTCATACATCAGCGGGATATTTTTTTATTTTTGGGGGGTTTTTTGTGTTGGTTTTTTGGTGTTCGGTTTTTTGCGAGGCTCTCTCTTGTCGTGAGCGGCTAATGCATATTGCATGTGAGGGAACGCCTCGCTTTTCCGAATTACCCGCAAATATGCCGCGGTGCCGATCCTGTAAAGAGGGAACACGACGAAGAAGAAGAAAAGAAAAATAAACGTTGTAAAAGAAAATTGATGGAAGAATAAGGCGAGAGAGAAAAGGGGAGAAGGAAGGAGGAACGATCTAGAGTGCTGTTATTGATAGGAGTGTAAGTGAACAAGTCTGCTGGCTGTGTGGAGTAGATAATGTGGGGCTTTGTCTTACTTCGTCATGGAAATGGTCGCTTGTAAGCACAGGGAGGCTTTCCCGAAAAATGCTGTTTTCAGAAAATTGAAGGTAAAGTTTTTGGACCCTTGTTCAGTCTCTTTAAAAGACAAGGA
>NW_004800245.1:0-4224 GCF_000002075.1 Aplysia californica | reverse complement strand
AGCAGGTCGAATGCGTCCACCATGTTGTTATGCCACCGCATTCGAGGAAGATCCATTATATTAGAGGAGTGACATGATTTGCATATGCCTCCAATCTTTGCTTGCAGACAGCTTTTAAATTCTTACACTTCTTCCTCACGTAAAACCGACGCCTTCTAAATCTGGAAGAAAGCCTCAGATTCTCAAGAACACGGCTGGGCGGAAGGGGGATTAATTAATACCGTCTATTGGGGGGGGGGGGGGGGTGTGTGATAGACAACGCAGTCTTTACCTTGACCTTTTGTCGAATGTTTCGCTATTCTTTCGACGCAATATAATACGCTAGCTGCGCCCCCTTTCGATGGAAGGAATGATCGGTGCATTAGCATCAACTGAAAGTCATTGGCCTACCCATATTTACACTCAATAGGAAGGGAGCATGAAATCTTGAGAGATGCAAAAAATTAGAAGTTCTAGATCTATACTCTCAAAACAAAAATGCGCCTCGCGAAATATCACTTCCGGCACTTCAATTGTGAAGGACAGCTACGCAGATTTGTTTCCATTCTCAGAGGAATAATCCCAAAGACCAAAGAAGAACTTGAACTTTTTGTCAAATATTTTTTTAAAATTTTAGGAAATAAATAAATAAAAAATCGGGCTCCGTCATTGGGCGTATCTATCTCTTTGCAGGTACTTGTCAACTTTCAACTCTGTAGCTGTCGTAGTTTTAAGGGAAAAGTGACACATGTGTTTCCAAGTTGCCAAATATATAACAAACACATTAATGGCGTCAGTAGTCTGGCGTTAGGCTATCGGACTCGTGATATTGCTGTTTGGGGGGTTCCAGGCTCAATCAGAGAGTTTACAGTAATACTATTACTGTAAACCCTCTCTGGCTCAACCCTGTTCAACGTTGTGACAAAGAAGAAAGTAAGAAAAGTTTATTTCTTGATACAAAAAAAGCGAGAGGTTAATAGCAAACAAGAACCCTCACTTTGGAACTTGAATAAAAACATTTGGATTTTCATTTTCGACGGCGGCCATGCTCGGGTCGCCCTGCCGTCATATGCTAAAGGTGCTTTAGACTTATTTTAAAAGAGATAAGTTCGACATCTCTGTTTGATTGGATTATTACGACGACACACAACAACAACAACAGCAGCAGCCCACACACACACACACACACACACACACACACACACACACACACACACACACACACACACACTACACACACACAATCACACACGCACACACATGCACACACACGTAGGCTTACAATCACATGCATAATATAAATGAGCAGAAAAAAATGATATAAACAATATTAATCTTAAGTTAGATACACACTCATTGTTATTTTGATGCATGCTCTAAGGCCGTAAGTATACTTATACAAGATGGTTAAGATGAAAGCATTTTGATAGATGATGGTAAAAATGACCTTCTATATCTTTCTTCGTTACAGATCAGAAGCCTAGGTTTTTTACTTCTGACTGATGAGGTGGAGATAGCCTGGAGTAATCAGGTTACCGCTTTTATATGTGAGGCAGCGTAGTAGAATCAGGCGCTCGTCAACATAATGACGGTCAAGAAATTAATTGGCATTTTCCTGCAGGTTTGGGAATTTAACCGAATTTTTGTTTTTTGGTTTTCATATCCATTAAAGAGCACATTTCTGAGTGAATTTTTATGAAAAGTTGATTGAAGGCAGAAAAAATGTAAATTTTCAGTTTCCACGGACTCTCACGCAAGAAAAATAACTCAACTTTGAATTTTACCTCTGAAACCGGACGACCCTCACCTCCTTCAATAACACATATCTCGACTTCTATTCAGAATAGGTGGACATTATTTTCACTCAAAACAAGGAAAATGGACAGGCCTTAAGATGATACCATCAACTCCCCTTGCCCCAAAATTGACGAGAGCCTGATTCCACCGCGTCGTGCCACAATAGGTAAGATAGTTAATGGAAGCCTTTCAAATTGTTGTCTGTACAGCACAGTAAGTCGATCTGCTGACTGATTTCGAAGTTAACAGCCCAAGATCACTTAACTAGGATAACACCTTTCTCGGCTTCGAGATTAACATGGACGAAAGTTAACTTTGCTACTGCAACGGTTCAGCTTGCTATCCCCGGCAAACGATGACCCAGTCGGACGGAAGTCACTTAACTGTTCCGTGAATTACTTGAACATCACCGTTGCTTTGCAGCATATTTACAGCTTGTTTTCTCGCTGACGAACGGAGCAGGTGGGCACTTATAATCATTTCGCACTTAAGATAATGTATGCACTTGTATATTTGTATTTATAGAGTATCTATTTATCTATCTAGCAGCTAGCTAGCTAGCTAGATGTCTGTCTGTCTGTCTGTCAGTCTATCTACCTATCTATCTATTTATCTATCTGTCTGTCTGTCTGTCTACCCGTAACTATCTATCTTTCTGTCAATCTATTGACAGAATTCTGATAAAAAATATCGCAGGCATCCCGATTTAGAACTTATCTTACTGAACAGGAAAGTTGTGCCCAAAGTGGAAAATACCAATGCTCACACATACGTAGGCGTACAATCACAAGCATAATGTAATTGAGCAGAAAGTGGGGCAGAGGGGGGTCGGTATCTCAAAATGAGCAATTTGTAGCGAAGGCTTGGTTACTGTAAATCATTTATTTTAGTGATCCTGGGTATGCATCCCAAAAGCGGCTTTTAGCATAATCTGACCCAAACAGAGAACCGTTTTCGTCACTGAACCAAGATGTTTTCAAGAGAAATATTTTTGATTGGTCGCTGGCTTGCAGAAATGCTATGCAAAGTTTCGTGGGCATAGGTAAGTACATGTAATGAGCTAAAAAAAAAAAAAAAAAGAAGTTTAACGCGAACAGACGAAAGAGAGTAAGTTATACACTTTTGCATTTTTCTTTCATCTCCAACTCCAAGTCTTGATTTATTTTTGCTAGGCTGACTGGATTATAATTGGTGCAGTCATGACTCATAACACAATGATACCCACGGCATAAGCATGGAATTTGGTCAGAGATGGAAAGCTATAAAATTTTGACAAGTTAAGGGGATAGGCGATGGAATCGACATGGATCTTGAGACTCACGATTGATAAAAAAAAAAGGAAAATGATATATGTTTGGTCATCAAGGTTTACCATCCTTTGCTCGCCATAGGTCATAAAGCCACCCAGGGAACATGTCAGTCCTGTTCAAAGTGAAGTTAGATCATTAAGGATGTTGGTTAGGCCGTGATTCACCATGCATTCGTCCCTGATGAATCAGCTAAGATTTCGTTAGCCTAAGGTACTTCATTTTTTCTTGCTCTCAAGCATCCGGATTTCAGGTAGAGACTACTGAATTAAACTTAAATTTTAACAGTCTGACTTCAAAAGTATATGAGCAAGTACTTGTGAGCTGAATTTAATTAAATTTGACGCAAAATGTTGCAAAATAATGAACAACTTGCATTACTTTTTGACTCCCCCTCGTAACTAAGACCAGCCTCTACTTTAGTTCTTGCATATGGTCCAAAAACGAAGGAATTTATGGTTGTGATCTCAGTATAACAAGATTCTGTCTGTTCGCCTGTCTACCTCTATTTTGTCTTTTTCATTCTTTCTCTCTCTCTCTCTCTCTCTCTCTCTCTCTCTCTCTCTCTCTCTCTCTCTCTCTCTCTCTCCCTCTCTCTCTCCCCCCCCCCCTCTCTCTCTCTCTCTCTCTCTCTCTCTCTCTCTCTCTCTCTCTCTCTCTCTTTTCTTTCTCTGTCACGAAAACTTTTTAA
The DNA here is from genome assembly GCF_000002075.1 of Aplysia californica. Taxonomy (NCBI): domain Eukaryota; kingdom Metazoa; phylum Mollusca; class Gastropoda; order Aplysiida; family Aplysiidae; genus Aplysia; species Aplysia californica. The sequence continues at coordinate 450 of NW_004800245.1, read as the reverse complement.
AAGTCCAAAACTTTGTTTTCAGTGAACGCAGAGGCATGCGCTTTTTTTTGTAGATTTGTGTTTTTAAGAAGTGTGGGAATGGCTCAAAAAGAATTAAAACAACTCGCATTCTATAAGATATACTCGGAGGGATGAAACCTGTACAAAGAAAATTTGAGATTATCTGGAGAAAAGGCAAAAAAAAGTCTATGTAGCTGTAACTCAGTATGGAGATGTATCATCATCATTCGTGGTTTCCGCCATCGTCATCATCCGTGTTCCTTCTCCTGCCACTTGTTCTTCCCCATCCTCCACCTCCTCCTCCTCTCTCTTCCTCCTCCTCCTCTTCCTCCTCCTCCTCCTCCTCCTCCTGCTCCCCCTCCTCCTCCCCCTCCTCCTCCTACTACTCCTCCTCCTCCTCCTCCTCCACCTCCTCCTCCTCCTTCTCCTCTTCAACTTTCTCCACTTCTT